>NW_022631772.1:0-29051 GCF_010015895.1 Lontra canadensis
GAGGTGCCCTGAACTCTCATGGACCTTTTCTCCTAGGTGACCCCCCCCCTCCCGGTAACCCCCCCCCCCACCGCCCCCGACCCGCCACCTGCCGGCTCTGCCTAGAGATTCCTCTCACTTTTGCCTCCTACTGGGTGAGAAGACCCACTGGTTAGAAGGCTCTGATGTTCAGGCAGAGGAAAAGAAAAAGTGCCTGGTCCCGGGGACGGGGACACACACACACACACACACACACACACCACCACCACCACTACGCCCCCACAACCCCACCCCCCACCCGCAGGATTTTTTTCAATCATGCTGGGCACTCATTCTGATGTGGGGCAGGAACTGGGCGGGGTGGGAGTGGGCGGAGTCAAAAGAATCAGGGTGGTTTGTCTTACAAGGGGGACTGATTGGACATAGTGAGTACAGCTGGGGCTTCAGGCAGTTTCCGACATGACAGGTGTAAATGGTTTGGTCAAATGTCATTTTCTAGGACTGCCTTATCGAGCTCAACTCTGTTTTCCCACAAGTCACCCCCAACATTTGGTTCACCTTGCCAGGACCCTTGGAAGTAGCCTTGTGTATCCGTGGCGCTGGTTTTCCATGCCTGGCTATGTATGTAAGTCCACCTGCCAGCAGGAGGGACCCTGGAGTAAGAGACACAGACGGTCAACGCAGGGCACAGGCATCAGCCTGCAGGAGAATTTATTTGGAGTTATTTTTGAGAATCTGATGGGAATGGGGGAGGAAGGTTAAAGCACCCCCAGTCCCTCAAGCTACTTCTTGACCCAAACACTTTGGGAGGATAAGACAAAACAACAGTGTGTGTAAAGTATCAATCCCAGTGCCTGGCAGGTGGCCAGTAGAAGCCTAACAAAATGCCATTATACAATGTGGCCCACAGAGCCTAGACATACGCCCCCACGATCAGCAGATTGGACTAGATTTACAGTGATTCCTAGTTCTCACTATGCCCCAGAGTCATCTGGGGAGCTTTTAACAGATACCTGTGCCTGGGCCCCAGTCCCAAAGACTCTGAATCAGTTGGTCTGGTGTGGGTCCCTAGCATCCGTATTTTTTAAAAAATCTCACAGTGATTCCTGAATTGCAACGAGAGTCGTCGAGACCAATGTTAGGGCTCAGAGATACAGCTAAGGCCCCAGCTGGGGTCAGATTATTCTAGCTGAAGAAGAAAGGAGTCTTGAAGGCCCTGGGGATGAGTCAGAACCTTCAGAGGTAGGGGTGGGGGGATGGTAAGTGACCACACGGATCAAACCACCAGGCGCTCCCTTTTCCTTGCTTTTGCTTCTGAGATACAGCATTGTGTCAATAACACGATAACCACAGTGCTTTTTTTTTTTCCATGCTCTTCCCAGTGAAAATGCCATCTCATAAGATGCTCTGGGAACACACTGGTTAAATGAATGAATAATTCAATCTTCAGGAAATTAGAAGCAGCACAAACAGCCTTTTAAAAAATTTCTACTTTGAGCTCAAGATGTTGCTTGGCAAATGCATTTGAGAATATCTCTATCTTGTTTATTTCTGGGTCCATAGGATCTATTCTGGTGACTTATACAGAGTAGGTTCTCAGTAATTATTTAATTATTTGTTGAACGAATGAATGAATGAACGAATGAAATGAAATTAACATGGCTCCCTCCCCACACTGATCAATGGACCTGAGCTTACCTGTTAAGACATATTCTAGTTTAGAAATGCATACATGCAAGGCCTGTCTCTTGTCTTTCTATTAGAGAGTTAATGAGCTAATGTTACTTTAAAACAAGTTATTGTAACAAAGAATTCTCATGTGTGCTGCCACTTGAATGAAGATCTGTGCAAACTTGCATATTGATTATTGAAAAAATACTTGGGTCAGTGTATACAAAGTACTAAGGAATCAACGAAGAAAGCTTGTAAAATTATTGCATTAGCTAAGTTGTAGGATATGAGATCAACAGGCAAGATTCCATTGCTTCCTCATGTAGTAGGACTACACATGTAGAATGGAATTTAAAAATATAATACCCATTTTTAATCACCCCAAAGAAAAGGTGATACTTTGGTAGAAATCTGACAAAATGTGCATAGGATCTCTATGCTGAAAATTATAAAATGCTGATATAAGACATCAAAGATTTAAATAAAGAGACATATCTTGTTCACAGATTGGAAGACTCAATATATTAAAAATGTAAATCCTCCCCCAGTTGGGCTATAGGCTTAATGTATTTCCTTCCTTTTAAGTAGGTTCCACACCCAGCGTGGAGCCCAATGTGGGACTTGAACTCATGACCCTGAGATCAAGACCTGAACTGAGATTAAGAGTCAGATGCTTAACTGAGCCACCCAGGTACCCTACTTAATGCATTTCTTATCAAAGTCCTAGCAAGATGTTTGTAGATATAGACAAGATTATTTAAAAAATTATAGATGGAAAGGCAAAGAAACTAGAATAGCTACATTAATTCTGAAAAAGACTAAAGTGTAAGGAATCATTCCGCCTAATGTTAAGACTTAACTATATCTCTACGTAACCAAGACAGCATGGTATTGGCAAAGAAATAGATACTTAGATTACTGGAACAAAATAAGGATCCTAGAGTATGAACTCCAATATGACCAATTGGTTTTTTTTTTTACAAAGATGCAAAAGCAATCCAATGGGGGAAAAGATAGCATTTTCAACAAACGGTGCTAGGATCATCGCAAGTCTGTCCACAAAACCAAAATGGACCTCAGTGTAAACCCCCAGATTAATTCAAAATGGATAATAGATTTAGAGAAAAACATAAGATCCCTTAAATGTTTTTAAAAGAAGCCATAGGAGAAAAGTCTTTGGGATCTAGGGCTAATAGGCAAAGCGTCCTTAGGCACAATGATAAAAGCATGATCCAGAAAAGGAAAAGCTTAAGAAGTTGGACTTCTTCACAATTAAATCTTTTCTCTGGAAAGATGCTGTCAAGAGGGTGAAAAGACCAGAAAAAGACTGGGAGAAAATATTTACAGACTGGATTCGTTTCCCAAGGTTGCCATAACAAATCACCACAACCTTGGTGGTTTAAGAGAGCAAAAATGCATTGTGTCACAGTTCTAGAGGCCAAAAGTCCAAGACAGAGGGGTCAGCAATTTTCTCTCAAGGCTGTGCACGAAGGATCCTTCCTTGCTTCTTCCTGGCTTCTGGTGTTTGCTGGCATTCCTTGGCACTCCTTGACTGTAAACATGGCACTCCAATCCCAGTTTTCTTTGTCCCATGGCTTTCCCCTTATGTATCTGTGCCCAAATTTGCCTCTATTATAAGGACACCAGTTATTGGATTAGGGCCTATCCTAATCCAGTAGGACCTCATTTTAACTTGATTATGGCTGCAAAGGCCCTACTTGCAAATAAGGTCACATTTGTAGGTATCGGGGTTTGACTTGAACATATCTGTTTGGGGAATACAATTAAGTCCATGGCATAAACCATATATTCAACAAAAGCCTTATGATCATGATATGTAAAGAACTTTCAAAACTCAACAGTAAAAATCCAATGCATCCAGTTATAAAATGGACAAAAGCCATCAACAGATATGTCACCAAAGAAGAGACATGTCTGGCAAATAAACACAGAAAAAAATATTGAACACTATCACCCACCTGGGAAATGCAGATTAAAACCAAAAGGCATGCTCACTACATACCTATTAGAATAGCTAAATAAATAATAGTCATAATACTAAATGCTGGTGAGGATGTGGAGAAATTGGACCATTCATGCTCTGCTGATGGGATGGTAAAATGGTACAGACACTCTAGAGAACAGTTTGTCAGTTTCCTATAAATTTAAACATACCCTTAAACCATATGACCCAGCAATCACACTTCTGGGCATAAATGGAAACTTCTATCTACACCCCAAAAAAGTGTGCACTATTATTCATAGCAGCTTTATTTGTAATAGCCAAATATTGGAAATATTCAAACGTTCTTCAGTGGGTGATGGTTGCACAAATTCTAGTATATCCATATAGTGGAAGACAGCAATGAAAAGAAATGACCTATTATTGATACACACAACTTGGATGGACCCCAGTGGTATTAGGTTTAGTGAAAAAAAAAATCAGTCTCAAAAGGGTACATACTGATTCCATTTATTTAACATTTTGAAACGACAAAACTTCAGAGATAGAGAACAGACTAGCGGTTGCCAAGGGACAGGGATGGGGGTAAGATGCAAATCCACAGAAGTTATTTTAAAGTAATGGAAAGAGTTCTGCATCTTTGTAGGAGCAGTTGTAGAACTCCATACTTGAGGTAATATGCACCATACGTGAATGGAAGTTTAAAAATTGTGAAAACTGAGGCTCCAGGATGGCTCAGTCTGTTAAGCCTCCGACTCTTGCTTTCAGCTCAGGTCATGATCTTCGGGTTGTGAGATCGAGCCCCATGTCCAACTCCATGCTGGACATGGAGCCTGCTTAATATTCTCTCTCTCCCTCCACCCCTGCCCCTCCCCTGCCCCTGCTTGCATGCACGTGCTCTCTCTCTGTCTAAAAGAAAAAGAAAAAAAATGTGAAAAGTGAATAAAATCTTTAATCTAGTTAACTGCATTATACCAATGTCAATTTTCTGATTTTGATGTTATACTACAGCTAGAGAAGATGTCACCGTTGGGGGAAGCTGGGGGCATGGCAGGCAGATCTTTCTGCAACTTCCTATGAGTATATAATTATTTCAAAGTACAAGTTGTTCTTTTTTTTTTTTTGAGGTCTGCATGCTAGGTGTGTGGATTCTATTAAGGTATTGTAATCATCTTTAGCAGGATGATCAGAGGTATTATAAGCTCTATGTAGTAATAATAAAGATTTACTGAGCACTTAGTATGGGAGAGCCACTGTGCTAAGCTTTTTATACTCATCCCATTTGATCTATGCCAAAGCTGGGAGAAGTAGGTAGTGTTACGGCACCAGCCTTTTATAAATCAGGAAACTGGAAATCAGAGAAGTTCAGTAACTTGCCCCAGATCACAGAGCTATAACTGGCAGAAGTAAGTCTTGGATCTAGGGCTCTCCAACTCCAAAGCTGGTGATCAAAAACGCAATGCCATCATGAGTCTTATACTTGGGCGGCTGGGAGGCCAAAACAAGGCCACATGTGTCCAGTGCCTGGCTCCGTGTCTGGACCATAGCCAACATCCGGGGACCAGCACGCTTTTCCTCTCCTCATCTCCATCACTATTATTTGCAGACTGTGGTCTTACCCTTAGCATTGAGGGGCGTCTCTCTGGTCCTTACACTCAGGACGGTATGAATCGTGCCAGAAGAAAACTCAGATCCTTCTTGGTAAAATAGTAACAACGCCTACCCACATAGGGTTACTGTGCATTTTGTGTAGAATTAAAGGTGATAATATATGTGAAAAGTGCTCTGTAAACAGCGAAGCTCTCACTGCATGCTAGTTGCATTGCATTCTGTTCTATTACCTTACCTTGAGCTTGGCAGCTAAAAAGCTTTTTGCTCTCAGCCGTGCTGCAATTCACAAGCTCATCACCCTGCTCGCTCGCTGTGTGTTTCTATGGCATCAATCACCATAGTTTCTAGATTCTCTGACAGAAATATTAGGTGAAAGGCAGTTTAACAGAAGGAATCGGTGAATTTGATTCAAAGAACTCCATTCTCTCCACCTCGAAGCGGTGTTTAGCTGAGCCGCGGTGGGTCACATATTCATTCCTTCCCCATTCACTGCTTCTAGATTCCTTTTGCAAAACTTAAAAACAAAGTGATGAATTTAGAGTTATTTGTGAGGCTTTCCATAATTGCTAGGTTTCTCTCAAATCAACTTTTTCTCCCGGGATAGAATTTCACAGTGGTTCTCAGGAGCTGGCAAACTAGGACCCATGGGTCAAATCTGGCCTGCCCTCTGTTTTTGTATGGTCCTCAAGCTGAGAACTTTTTTTTTAATATATTTTTTTTAATGCTTGGAAAGAAAACACACAGGAGAACACCATTTCACCACCCATGAAAATTACATGAAATTCACACTTCCATGTCCTTCCATGAAGTTACATTGGAGCATAGACTCTCATTGTTCAGGCAGAACTGAGTAGTTGTAAAGCTGAAGATATTGACTATCTGATCCTTTACATCTAAAGCTTGCTGATTACTGCTCGACATAATAAGAACATCAGTGGCCCAAAATGAAGGCCAAGAAAGGCTAACTAGGTCTACACTACACCTAAGTTTATCCCCACCCCTTCCCCCTACACACCATTCTCCACTCCCATATTTTGAAGCATACCCGTCTTCCACACTCTAATGCAAGCTCTTTGGATGGAAGGATGCATTTTGTCTTTCTCTCTCTCTTTTTTCTTTAAGATTTTATTTACTTATTTGACAGACAGGGATCACAAGTAGGCAGAGAGGCAGGCAGGGGAGGGGGTGTGGGGAACCGGGCTCTCTGCTCAGAGAGAGAGGCTTGATTCCAGGACCCTGGGATCATGACCTGAGCCGAAGGCAGAGGCTTTATGAGCCACCCAGGTGCCCTTTGTCTTTCATCTTTGTATCCACTGAGGTGCTTAACACAGTGTTTCACTCTTAGAGTAAAGAAGACCTCTCTCAATATGCCAGAAAACCTGGAACCACAAAAGAAAAGATTGATGCATTTGACTACATGCTAATAAGGAATTTCTGCATGGCAAAACATCCTAAACAAAGCAAAAAGACAAACAAACTGGGGGGTAAGTGGGTTAATATAGGATAAAGAACAGATTTCCCTTGAGGAATACTTTTTACGAGTAAATAGGAAGAAGACCAACAAGACTTATAGAAAAATAGGCGAAGGAGAATGAGCAGTTCACAGAGGAGCAAATACATATGACTACTGACATACGAAAAAGTGTTTAGCTTTAGTAATAATAAGACAAATGCAAATTCAAAGTCCACCATGATGCCATTTTCACCTTCAACATTGACAAAGCTAAATGGCACATTTCATTCACAAAGTTCTGGGGAGACAAGCACTGTCGTGCTTTGTTGATGGAAGTTTAAATTTTCTCTCTATTAAAATACCCATGCCTTTTGACTGACAACCTCCATTTCTAGGAATTTATTCTATGGATATTCCCAGGTATGCGTTAAATAAGTTACATACTAGGCTAGTCACCACAGCACTTTTTATAACAACAAACTATTAACCAGTAGTTAAATAAATGATGTTAAATTCATACAACAGAATACTAGGCAACCATTAAAAAGAGCAAGGGAGTGCTTTGAAGACCAGGGACAGGAAAAATGGTAGAATTCTCCGCGTATAACCTTTTATAAATTTGGAATTTGTGCCATCTGATGCCTTACTTATACAAAACTAAATTTAATTTTTTACAACTATGTGGCTATTTTCAGCATTGTTTTCTATCCCTTATGCCTATGCCATACATTTCTATCTATTCAGTAGTTAATAAAACCCATTAAAAATAAGTGTCTGTTTTGAAGGGTAAGGATTTGCTAATTTAAGGAAGACTGTAGGATACTGGTAATAAATGTTACCACATAAAAATTGAGTCTGAGGCTTTGTAATGAAAATCAAGGTTTGTGGAAATATAAACACATTTTCATTTAGTCATGGCACTGATGGTGATGAATATAGGCAAAACCTCTCACTTATACTGAGTCATTAATTTTGACAATGGAAGTGTAAATAAGACCATAAATAGAATTTCCAATTATTCTCCGGTGCCAAATACAGCAGATAGGGCTTAATTATGACATATTTACAAAGAGTTTTATTTCTCCCTTATTTTCTGTGCCCTGCTCTGTGCAACCCAGTATTGATCATAGAAGCATGAAGGACTCCCTGAGTGTTTGCTTTGTTATTTTTCCAGACAAATATCAGACAAATTGGGATCATTAATGGCTACTGCATAAGCTAATGAAATGAGAAAAATTCTTTAGTCTCTGAGTGTATTGTTTCTAGAGATGGAATTCGATTTAAAGCACGTCTATACACATATAAAATTAACTGTTGGGGTGCCTGGGTGGCTCAGTTGGTCGAGCGACTAACTCATGATTTCGGCTCAGGTCATGATCTCAGGGTGGTGAGATAGGGTGGTGAAATTGAGCCGGGTGCGAGAGGTGAGGGCCTGTGGGGGGGCACTCTGCAGTCACCAGGGGAGTTTTCTTGGGATTCTCTCTCTTTGCCCCTCTACCTACTCGTGCTCTCTTACTCTCTCAAATAAATAAATACACTAAATAAAATAAAAATGAACTGTCATAATACTAATTAATTTTATTTACACTAACTGCTAGATCTGAACTTCCTCAAGGTCCAGTGTAAGTCTCCAGTATCCAAATAATATACTATATGATTTTATTTTTTTTTTACTTTTTAAAAATATTTTATTTATTTGACAGAGAGAGAGAGAGAGAGACACGGTGAGAGTGAGAACACAAGCAGGGGCAGGTTTCCCTCTGAACAGGGAGCCTGATGTGGGGCTCGATCCCAGGACCCTGGGATCATGACCTGAGGCAAAGGCAGATGCTTAACCAACTGAGCCAGCAGGGCACCCCTACTATGTGATTTTAAAACTCTAGACCACTGCACTCTTGGCTCCCACACCAATTTGTGCCTCGTTCATTTTGTGTCGGCTTCTGAAGCTTGATTCATTTACCAGCATGGGTAAAATAGAGCCAGACAACATCCAACAGAAAAGCTCAGAACTCAGACCAAGTTGTTTGTGGAGTAAACATGTGCTCATTAGTTTAGTGGAAATTAAATGCTTGCAATTCATTCGAACACACGTTCCTAGCTAGACTTCCTGCTTTTATTCATTTTGATCTCTAAGGCTCTTGCCACACAATAAACCAGAAGCTGGCAAACTGTGACCCATGCATGTCACCTGGTTTTGTAAATAAAGTTTGATGGGGACAAAGGCACATCCATAAGTCGATGATTGTGGCTATTTTCACAGCAGGAGCTGAGCAGCTGTGACAGAGAGTGTGTGGCCCACAAACCTCAAATACTTACTGTCTGACACTTTACAGAAAAACTTCGCTGAGTCTTGCTATTTCTGCATGATCATATAACAAAGGGTCCAAAGGAGGGTACATTCAGTCAACAAAGAACTAATATTTAACTGAACTCTACTATGTGCCAGACACTAGGAATTAAAAGATGAGTAAGACCCTGAGTAATGTTTGTACAAGACATACTTTCGTCACCAAAGGAAGTACCCGTTCTCCTTCCAGGTGACAAGGGAAACAACGCTGCATTTGAAATCTAAATGTTAACTATGAGTGAGGGGTTTTTTAAAATTGAAGTATGATTCAGAAACGATGTTAAATTAGTTTCAGGCATACAGTGTAGCGATTCAACAATTCTGTATATTGCTTGGTGCTCCCCATAAAAGCATAATCCCCACCTGTCACCAAACAATGTTATTACATTATTATAGACTATATTCCCTGTGCACCTGCACGTCACGCCTAGGGAAACTGAGGTGCAGAGAAGTGAAATAACTCGCTCAAATCACACAGCTAGTAAGTGGGAGTAAGGATTTGAACCCTCGTCATCTGGCTTTCCGGTCTGGGCTCTTCATCATCGATACCACTTTTCTTTTTAAGATTTTATTTATTTACTTAACAGAGAGAGAGAGAGAGAGATCACAAGTAGGCAGAGAGGCAGACAGAGAGAGAGGAAGGGAAGCAGGCTCCGTGCTGAGCAGAGAGCCCAATGTGGGGCCTGATCCCAGGACCCTGAGATCATGACCTGAGCTGAAGGCAGAGGCTTTAATGCACTGAGCCACCCAGGCTCCCCATCATCGATACCACCTTTAACTGCTTCTCTGACTTTGGACAGCCCACCTCCTTTCCCTGAGCCTCAGTTTCCTTCTCTGTAAAATGAAAATGTGGTCTCTATCTCTCAGCCATTTGTAGCTCTCATATTCCAGGACTCTTGGTTTTTTAAGAGACGCTCACACGTACCTAACACTGTGGCAATTGCAAAAGACAACATAAGACACACATGATCTATTCAACGAACAATTAATGAGTCTCTGCCATGTACCAAACTGTGTTTCAGTCACTGGGGATACAGGAAGGAACAAAACAGAAAGCCCTGTTCTTGTGGTGCTTGCATTCTAGCGGAGGACAGTAATAATCCTGACAAATGCTTGCAGAGCACTGACATCGTGCTCTGTCATTTACATGGCTTGTCTCTTTTCATCTTTACAGCAGTCGTGAGCCCTATCGTACAGACGACAAAACGACACTCGGAGAGATTAGGTACTTAGCAGAGGTGGCAGCTGGTGAGTGGCAGAGCCCGGACCTGCCTTCTCGCTGAGTTCGTGTGCTAGTTTGTGTTATGCCATTTTCCTTGGAAGGATTTTATAACCAATTAACTGACAACATCCAGTTACAGTGACCTGGCTTAAAAAGAATTTCTTGGTATTTTGATCATTTTTCAAAAGCAAAGCAAGTAATCTGCAAAGTCACATCAGAAACTCAGAGCTGACCAGCAATAACACAAGGATTCCCATCTATGATAACCTCTGGCCTCTTGAGAGAAATCACAAAAGGGATACAGAGATTGACAGTCTCCCGTATTAGGATTAAGAAACATTCTGCGTTAAAGCAGGAAGGCAAACTGTGCCCTCATATATGGTGGAGTGGGGTCAGGCCCCAGGATGACATGGGATGTATGCTGAGGGAAAAGAGAGAGCAAGCAAGCAAGAAAATATACTTGTGGTGATTTGGGTCTTGAGTTTGAAGTCATCAAATAATGCATTGTGATCCCAAGGGGTCTCAGTCAAAGGCTCTCCAGCCATGATCCTGGAGGAACTACAGAGCGTACCATAAAAGGACTCAGCCCAATTTTGTGAATGTCCTCAAATTGGGTGGGACATTAGGGAACGGTGTTTGCAGAACCTGAATAAATTTGACCTTTAGTGGACTTTAGGAGGTCTTTAAGTTTTTCATACTTGTGGGTCTATAGCTAAAGTAAAGCCAAATGCTATAAAAGTATCTAGTGAATTTAAAACATTACATTGTCTCAACCATTTTATGAATGTCTTAACAATTACTGCACAAGGGATCCAATTAGCTGGGTAGATACTAGGATTTGGCTCTGTCGGTGGGATGTGTGTGTGTGTGTATCGGGGGGGGCATCATTCAGGTTTGAATCTAAGTGAGCACTCAGGCATGTTTACATTCTTTGGCCTCATGGAAACCTATAATCCACTGTTCCATTGTTTTCCCTCTTGATTCTTTAGCTGCCTCGATCCTCCCTTCATTGTTGTGCTCAGGTTCCATGAACCATTATTATAACCACTTCTTTGCAACTTTACAACACCATCTCTCTCCCTCTCTCTTTCTCTCTCTCTGACCCCTCCACTGCACCATAGCGTTCATCTGGCAAATCTCCAACTCTGACTGAATTCAGCACCTGAGCCTCTAAATGTTTCTGGACATAATCCCAGAATTGGGATGCCTGCCTTTCCCTTTAAAAACGTGATCACAAGGATGAAATGACAGTTAATACCACCACGTGATCCTGATACATTTCCTCTGTAAATTCATTTTCTCACTCTCTAGAGCAATTATTTTGTATCTTCTCGCTCTCCTCCATCCTCCTACACTCCCCATTCTCAGCTGGTGACCTCACTTTATATGTCATAGAGATAACGGAAACCATCCTGAAACATTCTTCTCTTGTACTCTTTTAGGTCTTCGCTCCTTAAAGAGGTCTTCTGTAGTTATCCTTGAAAAAAGGACCACTTCACTTCCCTGCACACACAACTAGCCACTAACATTTATCCCATTTTATGGCTCTTCATAATGCTTCTGTCTCTGAACTTGTATTACATATTATGTGTTTTACATATTATGTGTCTTCTTCCTTAGAATGAAAACTCCATGCCATGAGAGTGGGAATGTCGCCTGTTTCAAAGTATCCTTGGATACAGCCCCAAAGAATGCCTGGTATGTGTTCATTGAATAAATGAGTCTTTTCATCACCAAATCCGTGTTTCTAATCTGCAACTGCCCCTCTTTCCTCTTGATAGGATGAAAGATATTTCCCTCTTCCAAACAAAGACCAAACTCACCATTGTGATCTGTATCCCACTCTTCCTACCCACTCGAGGCTTTACTTCCTTTAATTAGCCCCCTCTTTTCTACATCTTCAACCACTCCATCTCTAGTAGAACATTCTCATTCACCGTTTGAACATACTGTATTATCTCCCTTCGTAGAAAGATCATATAACTCCACACCCCCTCCAAGATCTTCCCTGCTCCCCTTCGTGGCAAAAGTCTTTTAGAGAGTTGTCATCCCATGATGGCCTGTCTCCACTTCCTGACCTCCCACCCATCCCTCAGCAACCTCAGAATCCAGCTTCTTTTCCTATCAGTCCACTGACACAGCTCTGAATAATGTTATCAACAATCTTTGTGTTCCCAACTTCGATGGACACTTTGGAGTCCTCGAATGACTTGACCAGCCAGCGGCATGTGAGACCATTGACTATTCACTCCTCGAAACTCTCTCCATTCGTGACGTCTGTGAGTGACATCGTACATCTGCTTTTCCTCCTACCTTACTGGTCATTCTTTCTCGGTGTCCTTTGTAGGCTTCTTCTTGCCTACCTAACCTCTAAATGTCATGATTCCTTAGAGCCCTCTTTCTCTCTGACCAGGTGATATTGTCTGGTCTCATGGCTTTAAGGACCATCTTTGCATCAATGAGAGCTCTTGGAAGCATTGGAGCTCAACATCTATCTTTTAAGTTCCACTCCAATAGGTATAACAACAGAACCAAAAGAAAATAGGGTCCTCTTTTACCACTGGGAAGCAGGGTAGTATAGCTTTCGTATGCTAGCTGTGATGGAAAATGCCCAGAACTACTATCTATTTTCTATCTGTGCTTTTCAGGATATGGACATGAGTGAAGGAAGGGCAAAATCTGTGTCTGACTCTATCTTGCTAACGTGCTTCTCACTTCTTTTCCAGCAATACTGGTAAATAGAAGAGAAGGTCAGTCTCTTTGCAGTCATTATGTCCTTGAGGAAATTTTAAGGGACACCATCAGTTGGAAAAAAAGAAAAAAGTTATGAGGCAGTACATTTAGTCCATTAGTTTGCAAAGCTTTCTAAACAACCTAGATATAATTAGATAAGCGTTCTAAATAACTGTGGCCCTCCACTTGGATTCACTAGCAGTAGCTTGTGATTTTTACAATGGGTATTTTCGAGTAAAGGTTTCTACAATTTTATCAAAGGACCAATTACCTGGGCCAAACTGTCTTCCTTAAGACAGAGGAACAGGATGCCTCAGTGGGCTCTGTGGGTTAAGCGTCCTACCCTTGATTTTGCCTTGAGATTCTCTCTCCCTCTGCCCCTCTGCCCCGCTGCCCCAGCTTTCTCTCTCTCTCTCTCTAAAAGAAAAAAAAAGACAGAGGAGCAATTGTGTCCAACACAAGTCATTGCGTTGTTGTTAGATGCAAGTACAATAGAGTAGCAAACTTTTGTGCAGAAATCCAAGGGTATGGTGACAGCTCCCTTGAAACTACGGGACCTTAAGAGATTATTAAATTAACTCTGGCCAATGAAACAGGTATTTCCTATTTATGTCTACAGTATATTTTTCCTGAACTCTTATTTATTTATTTATTTATTTTTAAAAGATTTATCCACTTACTCATTAGAGAGAGAGTGTGTGTACCAGCAGCAGGCAGAGGGAGAGGGAGAAGCAGGTTCTCCACTTAGCAGGGAACCCGATGTGGGGCTCGATCCCAGGACCCTGAGATCACGACCTGAGCTGAAGGCAGACATTTAACCCATTGGGCCACTTATCTTTATTATTTTCTTGTTGTTGTTTAAATTTTAGTTAGGGAACATACAGTGCAATGTGGGTTTCTGGAGTAGAATTCAGTGGTTCGTCAGTTATATACAACACCCAGCAATGAGATTTTAGGTATACAGGGGGCGGGGGAAAGTTTGGGGACACATCACTTGTATCTTTGTGTATCCATCACTCATGGATCATCTCTTGGAGATAATATCAGATAAACTCATGATGGTCAATGGCTGTTCTCTAATCTCTCTAACTCCGTTACACAGTTTAAAAAAAATAGATTTATTTATTTGAGAGAGAATGAGTGCACAAGTGGGAGGGTACAGAGGTAAAGAATCTCAAGCAGACTCTGCACTGAGCTCGGACCTTGACACGGGGCTCCTTCTCGCAACCCCGAGATCATGACCTGAGCCAGAACCAAGAGTCTCTTGCATACCCGACTGCGTCTCCCACGTGCCCCTGCAGTACTGAACTTCTAAGTAGAGATGACCAGTGACCCTTATGTTTCATTCAGTCAGTGAGACCTCTGAGCCGCTTTGTCCTCAGCCATACTAATTGGTCACCGTGGGGATAACACTTTAAGAATAGAATTGAGAATGTAAATATCAAAAACAGTCATAATGAAATGATCGCAATAACGACAGCAATGACAGATACATTGTGTACCGGCCACGTGCGGAATGCTTCATGTACCTTAATCTCTTTCATGGCCACATCTCCTAAAAGGCAGGTGATCCTTATTGACTTCATATTACAGGAAGAGCCATTAAATCTCCAAGATTAATTAATTAATGACTCGAGGTCATAGGACTAACACACAGCAGAGCCTGAATCCAAATCCAGAACTGTCTCATCTGAACCCACGGTGCGTGGAGTTCACTATGCTAACCTGGAAGAAAGGAAAAAGAAGTGAAGGAGGGGGCGCCTGGGTGGCTCAGTTGGTTAGGCAACTGCCTTCGGCTCAGGTCATGATCCTGGAGTCCCAGGATCAAGTCCCACATCAGGCCCTCTGCTCAGCAGGGAGCCGACTTCTCCCTCTGCCCCTCGCCCCTTTCATGCTCTCTCGCTCTCTCTCAAATAAATAAAATCTTTAAAAAAAAAAAGAAGTGAAGGAGAATGGCAGTATATAAAATGTAAGCTGCCATACTGAAATGCCTGAATTCCCCCTCCCCACAACATAGCTCAAAATCCTGAGGAAAAATAAATCTATTTCCAGCGAAAGTCAGGTCTCGGTGGAAATCGAGAGTCGGGCACCTAACGGACTGAGCCACTCAGGTACCCCAGACTCACTGAACTCTTCTTATTCTGTGTCCTGGGGTGATCTTTGGTGCAAGAACCCCAGCCCCTGTCAAGTCTCCAGCTAGGACAAGGTAGACTGCCAGGAGCGTTACACTAGTCCTGTAGCACCATGCCAACTAGCAGATTCCTGTCTGAGCACATCGTCCCTCCTTGCCAGTGTAGGGAAGTCGGCGATGGAGGCAGAGAGTCAGGGAGGATGCAGACCCAAAGTGGTTGGACTTGGATCCCAAAGGCTGGAGGCTATGACACGGCATATCCCAAGGTGGACAGGAGTGGAAAGGAGCAGGACCAGTGTACGTCTTCACTGGTTACTGAGAACCAGACTGGGGAAGCAGGTGCAATCCCTGTAACACCCCAGCCGAAGTGGGGAGGAATGTGGGGGACAGCCAGAACAGAATGGGAAGAAGGCCGGGAGCCAACTGAGAAGGTCCCCGAGGGTTGAGTAGTGCTTACAAACGCCTGAGCTCAGCATTTTGGGTGTTCCAACTTCCTTTCCATCTCCCCTCGTCCCTTCCTCCCTACACCCAACCACAGAAACCAACTCATCTTTCAGGGATCTACTTAAAAGCCACCTCCTCTGTGAAGCCTACTTCAGCCTCCTTGACTGAGAATTAGTGACCACTGCACCCCGTCTGCCGTCAGCAGCTTTAATAGATCTGGCACAAAGTGAGGCTCTCGCTGAGTGTTTATCAAATGAATGAATGAATGGCTTTGAATGGTGAGCTAAAGAAGGAATGATGGAGACAAACCATGGCATGTAAAATGTGAAAACAGCAGACCAACCCTCCCCCAACAAAAACCTGTTTTATTTGCACACATCTTGTTTCTAAAAAGAATTTGATGTAGCCTAAAAGTCACATATATTCAGAGGAGGGCAAATATATAATTAGGACATTGCTGAATAGGACAGCAAGGGAGTGATTTTGTTGTAACCACTAATCTTCTGGTTTAACAGTAAGAAATAAAAATCCATCTTCAAAATCCCATTTTCTGCTTTTTCACTCTCGGCAGAAGCACACTGGTCTCAGCTCAGATACACGGGATACGAAACACACATTGCCCTTTCTATTAAATTTTCGTTATTCCCTTTTCAGAGCTAACTGGCAGCGTACGTAGGTGAGAAAACAAACAGCAAGTAGAGATGAAGAAGAGAAGTGTCAAAAAGAAATAAAGACTCAAGGAAGAAGATGAAGTAACCTTTACCCACTAGGATATGGTGTGGGGTGAGTCACCTGGGTTTAAACCTAACTTCCAAACCAACTTCACTTAAACTAACTTCTAAAGAGGATTCAGGGGGCGCCTGGATGGCTCAGTGGGTTAAGCCTCTGCCTTTAGCTCAGGTCGTGATCTCAGGGTCCTGGGATCGAGCCCCACATTGGGGTCTCTTGCGGGGAACCTGCTTGCCCCCTCTCTCTGCCTGCCTCTGCCTACTTGTGATCTCTATCAAATAAATAAATAAAATCTTTTAAAAAAATGAAGAGGATTCAGAGGGGCTTACTGTGTGTGTGTGAGAGAGAGAGAGACAGAGAGACAGACAGGCAGAGACAGACAGAGACAGATACACACATACAGAGAACATAAACCCAGATCAATGAGAGGAAAGACAAGAAGGAAAAATCAGCTACTCCCATCAGGAAAAGAGCAACAGGGCAGGGACTGAACGCAGGGAAGTTACTGCTACCTGAAGCTGAAGTTGCTCTGGCTTTTCTGGCCATCAAGACAGTGATTCATGGTGGGATGAAAATCTCTCCCTGTCTTAAGAAAACGTGGCACTGAGAGCCATCAAGTTGGGTCTGTCTCTCCCAGGGAGGACAGCTCTGTTTGAAGTCCTCCCTACCTTGGCCAGTGCCCTCTGTGAGCTCTGGCACACACTGGTGGGGTTGGCCGTAGCCTCGGAGGCGGGGGGGCGGCGGGCACGGAGCATTTCCAGCTCTGTGCATCCCACCCACTGAGCTGCCCAGCCATGGACTTTGACAAGCGCTAGATAAGAAACATCCCCCCGAAGAACCATATTTTTAAAACAAAGATTAATATTTAAAATACGTTTCGATTATTTACCTTGGCTTCCTTTTTTAAAGCAAACTCTTGAAAATTACAGAAATGATTTATTTTACTTCTCAATTTAGAAAACCTTTGCAGAAAAGAGGGTAGTAATAACTGAAATTTTCTATTTCTTAATTAACTTTCCCCATTGCCAACAGCTTAAACCTATTCCCCTCCTCCCAAGAAAGACAAGTTACAGCTAATGCTTAAACACTCATCTCCCCCTCCTAATTGCTGTGTAGGAGTACTTCTGTGATTCTGGAAGGAAACTTCAGTGAATAAATGAACGACTCTCTCATTTGCTATTTGGAAGTTATAAAAATTACAAGACATCATTCCATTATATTCTCTCATTTCCTTGTCATTGGAAAAGGTTCCAACCTTTCATCATATTAAAAAGCAATTATCAAAATGTTTTATTCCATAATAAATTTGACTACTAGGAGAGAAAGTATTCCGAGATCAAAATAAGGGGGTTCTTTTTAGCATATAAACAGGTGAGTCAACCCTCTGAATTTGAAAAAAAAAAAAATCTTTCGGAACTTGGTGTCTTTTCCTTGGTGTTTCTCTACCGCCTGTTCCCGGTGAGGTCCTGTGCTTGTCCTCTTGCCGACTCTGTCAGCCGATGGAGTCGAGTGACAGTTCCTTCCCAAGTTGGCACAGTGCTGTTCACCGCTATAAGCTGCGCTTTGTTAGAAAGAGTGCGGAGAGGACCCGCTCCCGCAGCCGGTCAACGAGTCGTGGGCTCTGAAGCCACCGCGGGCAGGGCACTGTGCTTCTGAGCCAGGGAGAATTACAAAGGGATTTAAAGATATGCCACCTAACCCCTTTGTAATAATCCTTAACATTTGTACAGAACCTTACAATTTACAAAGGGCTTTCCCCTAGGTTATCACTTTTGATCCTCACAATAACCCAGAGAAAGCCAGTACAGCAGGTCTTGCCAATCCTCATTTGATAAGTGAGGAACCAAGGCTCAGAGGGTTTATGCGCCCTGCCTGAAGTCATGAAGCGAGTAAAAAGGGAGCCCCCGTCCTGTGATGAAGAGTACTCCGCTGTTTCTTTCATATCCACAAATGCAGGGCCCGTACGATAGTGGCCAAGCAAAATCCAGTTGTATACAGAAGCATCAACCTGGGTGATCCGTCAGAAAGGAGCAAAGGATAAAGGGTGCAGAGGGCTGGTCTATCACCCATGGCCAAGGCGGCTAGACCATATGGCACTTTTGTATGAATCAGAGAAAAGGTGCCTGCTTCTGATGGGTGTGGTCCCGGGGGAGCTTCCTGAGCCTTTGTGGGTCACAGAAACAAAGGGAGGGAAGGTGCTCCTTCCTTCTAGCATGTGTGGCCAGTACCATGGTGCAAGGGTTGGTGGACAGGGTTCAGATTTCAACCCTTGTCACCCTCCTGGGCAGGGTCCCTTGGTACCTGGCATCTCTACCCAACTGAACATGGGGGTCTCGACTCCAGTGACTAGAAGGCCTGAAGACAGATAGGGAAGGTGACCTGGAGTCATCACTACTCAAAGTATGGTCCTTGGCTTGTTAGAGAGAGACTCTCAGTTACCCTTTCCAGAACTCTCCAGAACTTTCCAGACTGCCAGCCTGAGCTCCAATACGACCCATGGCCCCTGGCTTGCAGCTCAGTTTAGCATTCATTTAGACTCTTCTGGGGGGCACTAAGCCCTATGTGTCCCACAGTCCCTGTTCTCAAGGAGGTCACTGTCACAAGATAAGAGAGAGTGTCCAATCCAATGCAAGGAGTACCCCCAATGAGGTGTACACAAAGTGCTGGGGGCGGGGCAGATGGGCAGCAGACACCCATGCCTGTGAGGAGCTGCTCACACGTAGAAGGTATCTCTCCATGCAGAGGTGACATTTGGGGACACCTGGTTTCCAGGTATCTCCCACTCCTTCCCCAATCTCCTCAGGGGTGTGGGGGGGTGTCAATCCAGAGCTGTTCCTCAGTTAGTTCTTGTGAACCTGTTACTCAAGGAATCCTTGTTAAGGGACAGGCCCCTGCAGAAGCACGTGACAGGATGGGGGGAGGAGCCATGCAAATATGGGAGGTGGAGAGACCTTATTAATGCCCAGGAATGATGTTATTAAGATCTGTACTGGGATGATGGCTGGAGAACTGAGGGAAAGATCCAAGAAATACTGTACTCTGCTAGGATCTCTCTTGAAAGAAAAATGTAACAACGAGACAAAGACATTTTTAAAATACACCTTTGTTAAATCTGAATGCTCCTTAATGAGGACCTGAGTGAATGGCAATCAGATCCATTCTCTCCAAATGGGTTGAGTGGAGGGCGCTGGGAAAGGCTCCTGTCAGGAATTAGACCTGCTTTTTCCAGCTCGCCGTGGGGTTCCTTTTTTCTTTGGGGGAGAGACTGGGCATTTTCTCTTTTACATACCTCCACTGCACAGAGCGAGGCGGGAGTCCCTTGGATGAAGTCTGGCCATTAGTCTCTTTTGTAATCTGCATAATACTTCTGGGAAGAGGTAGAGGGAGACCTGTCCCAGACCAGTGAGCCGAGCCTGGGACCCAAAGGGGCTCCTCCAGGCCCTGTTACCACAACAAAGCACATTGCACCCACCAGCCCATAGAGCCTCCTTGCACTGAATATTCAGTTACGTAGCATAATTGGCTTAGAGCCTGCATATAACTGTAGGTTGAACACAGATGGCGTTTTCTACAAGAAATACATTTCAGAAATGTAAGTAAGTTAGACTCGTCTTCTTAGTGTAAGAGATGATCGGATATTGGGGGAAGGCCCTGTAGTTCAGTGTGGTTGCAGTCAGCAGAGTTGGGAGTGGGGTGGAAGGGGCAGGAGGAACTTTGCTTAAAAGATGTGGAGACCCTGAACCCAGCCCATGGCACCTGTGGAAGAAGATGGCAGTAGGCATTCCAGAGTCATTTCAGAACTGTGGAAAACTTCAGATGCGGGTGGCCAGATGTTGGAGGGAAAGGAGACGTACTCCCAGCTTTCCGGTTTGGGCACTGGCACAGACTGGGGCAGGCGGGGGTGAAGCTAATGAGTTTGGATGTGAACATGTGGTGTTTGAAGTGTCTATGAGTCACTTAGGGGCAGGTGTCCAATAAAAGTTGGAAATATGGGGCTGGAGTTCAGTGGAGAGCTTTGGGCTGCAGCTATGGACATGAAAGTTACAAGCCTTTTCCTGATAAGGAAAGCCCTGGAAGTGAAGTCTCTCTCCCAGGGAAAATACACAAAGCAAGAGAACAAGACTAAAGAGAGGGCCCCCGAAAGAAGGCGAGATCCAGGATGCAATAGTTAGTTGTCAAGGAAGCTGAGGGAGGACTATGTGTCAGCACGGAGGAGTCACCCTGGTTTGGAATGCTACAAGAGATTGGAAAGGATAGAGGCTGGGGGGGCGGGCTGGGCAGTCATCAGATCGGCCAATCAGTGGGTCCTCGGTGATGATTGCCAGAGCAGTTTCGGTGGTGCAGAGGACCATGAAGCCAGGTTGCAGGGGAAGGAAGAGTGGTGGGGACTGTGAGGGGTTGGGTGTTGGCAGAAAGAAGGGGAGAGGGTTGGCATGAAGAGGAGCCAGGGCCCGGGGCAGGAAGCTCCATGTGCCAAAGATTTGGGCATTGTGAACAGAGAGGAATGGGCTTTCGTCACGGCCAGTGGTAGGTCGCTGAGGGGGTGACGGGAGGGTGTGTGTTAGAAAGGAAGAACTACTTCTCTTTGAAACAGGAAGGAATTAATAAACACACACAATAGAATGTGGTATGTTGGAACACATCCTCATCATCAATAGAAATATGAGTGCCTGGAAAATTAATAGAGGAAAGATGCAATCAGTCTTGGCTGCGCAAAAGAATAACTAATTCAAATCACTCATGCCAACTGCTCACCAGTTATGCCTAATTAACATACGACACCCTAACTGTTCTGTGTAACTGAGAAGTACTGGTCAAATTCACTTCTTTTCAAGTTGTGTTTCCTTTCACAACTAAACTCTCTTCCGGACTGTTCAGTCTTCATAATGCTTATGTAATATTGTTGGTTCACCATCTTAAAAAAGGGGGGGGGGTTAGAGGGAGCATCGGTTTGGACAGGAAAAAAAAGTCTCAAATGTTAGTTTCCTTCTATGCCATTTAACGTGGCAATTAGGGGATGAGAGAGGGAAAAAATATTGTATGTACAGGAAAAAAGGAGGCAACTTTACAGCCTTGTGATACTCAAGAGACATGCTCACTAATGGAAATGCTTGTCCCATTTTGAGAGAAGATTGTGTTTTCGAAAGAAGCTTTTTTCTTAGGCCTCTGGTAGTTACATATAATTACTACGTCCTAGGAAACACAAATGTGATGAAAACTGAGCAGATGTGTTCTTTGGAGGTCATCTTGTGAGAGGTGGTTTGACGTGTTCTACAGCAGAACTTATTTCTGAGATGTGTGTTTGTTTGTTTCCCTCACACAGTGACTCACCTAAGACATTAGTCTAAGACATTAAAGTCTGGATTATGTAAAAAGGTGCCAGAACATGCTTCTGATGCCAGTGTAAACAGTGTAAAGATAATGGCTGCCGTTTATTGAGGACCTACTGTGTGACACGTTACTTGTCCTGTCTCAGAACGCAAAATCATTTTGTTGAGTCTCGTCATGTTTTCAATAACACTGAGAGATAAGCAAGATGCTTCATCCTTTTTGACAGGCGAGCAAGGTAGGGCTACCACCCATTTCTTTGTTCTCATTCACAGCACATTTCATGAAAGAGTTGTCTCTATTCCCTGTCTCTAGTTTTTTTCTTAGAGCTACTCCGGTTAGGTACTTGTCTCCATTATTCCATAAAACCCGCTCTAGTTAAGTCACCGAGAGCCCTCCCATTCCCAGCTCAGGTGTCTGTTCTCAGTCGTTGTCTTTCTTGATCCATCAGCAGCGTTGAAGATGGTGAATTGCTCCCTTCTCCTTGCCTCACTCCCTTCCCTTGGCTTTCAGGACACCGTGCTGTCTTGGTTTTCCTCCAACTTCTCAGACACTCCTTGGTCTCCTTTGCCGGTTGGGCCCCTCCCTGACTTCTCCAGGCTGTGGGGCCTCAGGACCCAGTCCTTGGGGCTCTTCTCTTATTTCCACTCACTCGTCTGGTGGTCTCATCTAGTCTCAAACTCATCTCTTCACCAATAACTCCCAAATGTATAGCTCTAGCCCAGACTTCCCCCTTGACCTTGTGTATCTAACTTCCTACTCAACATTAGCTTCGCTAGGATTTCCAATCGACATCTCAAGATGTCCAAAATACTGCTCCTGATCTTGCTCCATGATGAAAAAGTAAGACAAAAGAGAAACCTGCTCCAAACTGTACCCTTTTGGGGATGTAGGCAGTATCTCCATTCTTCTCATCGTTTAGGCCAAAAAACTTGGGGGGGGGGGGGTCATTCTTGATATTTTTTTTTCTCAATCACCATAACCCAATCTGTCATGAAATTATGATAGATCCACTTGCAAAATAGATCCAGAATTCAACTATTTATCACTCTTACCCCCCTGCTGCTACCTCCCCATTCATTGATCTTGCCAGGAATACTTCTGCCTACCATGGGTAGCTGTGTGGTTAATTCCCTTTTCTCTTTGTTCAGAAGTCACCTTCTCAATAAAACCTACCCTGATCACTCCATTTAATACTGTCACCTGTGCCCTCTCCCCAGCAACCCAGTGTCCAAGTAACCTTCTCAACTTTTTCTTTAACCCATGACACCACCTCCTACCACGTCACTTAATTTACTTATTATGTTAATTGTTTGTTGTCTATTTTCCCCTTTTAGAATGTCAGCTCCATGAGGGCAGGTGTTTTCATCTGTTTGGCTTCCTACCCTACCCCCAAGCACCTGGAACAGCACCTTGCATATGGCAGAACCATTTATGTTCATTGGTTTGAATTAAAAAGCCTAAGTATCTTGCCAAAGGTTGGTTGCCTGGTGATGGGTGTCGCATCTAAACTCTGGAGTCTCCAATACTAAAGCCCATGCCCTTAATGATTCCATTCCGCTATACCCCATCACAGCCTGGAGCAGTGGTTCTCAGCAGGTATGCCCCGAAACCCTTCCTGGGGGCCAAGAAAGCACGGTAGTTTTGTGACAACGGAGCATACAACATGTTATGATGATGACTGTCCTAAAGAACATTGAGTTGAGTAGGTCATACAATATAGAATTGACCAGAATTCAGTCTGTGTAAGGTGGGGAGGAGGCATAGGGCAACATCAAATAACAAGGAACAAATGTTGCAGAAAAGTAGCACCAGGTCTCCAGAAAGCTTTCATGCTCACTTGTGTCCTGGGTACATAAGCGAGGGTGATCGGGGCAGGGAACTGATCTACTGAAACCATGACCCAAGGCTGACACGTGTTGAGAGGCACATAGATAAACATTCTGCCTCCTTGGGCCCTGTGAGGCATCGTTATTAATTCAGAAGGGACAGCATGCTTAGTACACTTTTGAAACCCCTGGAAGCATGCTGCTGCAAATTCTAGTATTCAGTAGTATACAATAAACTAAAAAAAAAAAATAGTTGAGAACTCTTGCAGTCAGCTAAGTTTTACTGGCTTGGTGTAGGCAGGTCACGACAGTACACTCTTTTTCTGCTTTTAATTTTAAATTTAAAAAAAAAATGAAGGGGGGCGCCTGGGTGGCTCAGTAGGTTAAGCCACTGCCTTCGGCTCAGGTCATGATCTCAGGGTCCTGGGATGGAGCCCTGCATCGGGCTCTCTGCTCAGCAGGGAGCCTGCTTCCCTCTCTCTCTCTGCCTGCCTCTCTGTCTACTTATGATCTCTCTCTGTCAAATAAATAAATAAAATCTTTAAAAAAAAAATGAAGGAAGCAGAAACCCCAAGATGGAGTCAAATTCATTTCAGAAGCAAACAACAGCAGCAAAACATGGGAGAATTCTCCCGAGTAGGTATGTGTGGTCAGAAGAAGGGAGTCCTGGGCCCAGGAGGCCTGTGTCTAGTCTAAGCTTTGCAACTGAGGGCATGACTTTGACCATCAAACCCAGCCAGCGACGCATTTCTCAGGGGGATCTGGTTTACTTTATTATTGCCTGTTATCCCCACGCCCCATTGATGGTCTCCCCTCCCCCTCGTTGGCAACCTTTCTCTTCTGTTTAATGACTCTCTCTCTCTTTTTTTTTTTTTTTTGTATGGGTTCTTACAAAGTGTGTAGTCTCATTTTCAGTAAATGTCTTTTTAAATTTCTGTAAATGATATGGCTATCCATATTATTCTGTCTCTTGTTATTTTTTTTTTTTACACCCAACACGATGCTTGAAAAGCCTCTGCATGTTGCTCATGTACACCGAATCCTCTGGTTCTAATTGCTGAGAACAACTCTGGAGCGTGCCTCCAACCACACTTCGCCTCTCCACTCTCTTGGTGATGACTGTGTCAGATCGCTTCCAACTTCCCGTCACCATAAATAATGCTGCGGTAAGAAGCTTTCCAATTCAGAACAGAATTGTAAGTGCAGGCGTGAAGAGGAAAGGGGCCACTTCAGAGCTGTGACTAGAATGGCGAAGTGCTACTGCTAGGGTCGCCTTGGCTCTGACACTGGTGATAGAATGACATCCAAATGCTTCAGCTAGGGCAGTGAACAGGATTGGGCCTCTTGCGGTGCTGAGGAGCTGTGGGAGTAGGTTTTCTTCACTCAGTCGACTAGAGATTTGAATCCATCCACCCACTCGGTCAGAGATTTCGCCGTTGTGTAGACCTGCTATCTCTTCCCTTCCTCCCAGGAGATGGGCTCCCATAATCCCCCCCCCCCGCAAATGACACAGACCATGGTCCTTCACAGCAACTAGGGCTGTAAGGAGGCCTCCCAATTCTCGTTTCCCTCCTCAGAGCCTCCTTCTGTTCTCCATCTCGTCACTTCTTCCCACACTCTCAGCAGGTCCTGTCACCTCCTACTTCCTGGAGAAAATCGTTGCTATCAGATGAGAGCGCCCTTGAAGTCCTTTTCCCAACTCCATCCGTTTGCCCGCATCTACACCCACCCTCTCCTTCCTTCCTGTGGATCCCCATCCCCTCCTTCCTTGCTCTAGTGTCTAAATTATACCCTGTCCCCCTCAGTATTTGGGTCTCTACACTTCTACTAGCTACTGCCCATCACCGTGTCAAGGTGTTTAAGTCTTTCTGATTTTAAGACTACATTTTAAAAACCTCTCTCGGGGCACCTGGCTTCCAACTCTTGATCTCGGGGTTGTGAGTTCGAGCTCCATATTGGATGTAGAGATTACTTAAAAATAAAATCTTTTAAAAAATGATGTAAAAAGAGATCTGTCTCAACCTCAGTCCTTTCCAGTGACCATCGTCTCCACCATCAACCCCTGCAACTTAGCAACTGCATTTAATAAAAGAGCTACATTGGCCCCCCAATGCACACAACCTCCTGGACCTCACCAAAGCTCTCTTGTCACTCACTCCAGGACACATGTTTCTCTTCTTAATGTATGTCCATTCGCACCAACATTTGTCACCACTGAGTACTTTGTCCATCATGAACTTCTCTTTCCTTGGCTTGCATGACACCTCGTGCTCCTGATTTTCTGCCTACCTCTCTAGCCAGTCCTTCAAGGCATCCTTTGCAGGCTGATCCAATTCTGTCTGCTCCTTGGTGTTCCTCATTTCTGAGCCCCTTTGCTCCCCTTTGTAATCTCATTCAGTCCTACAGTGGCATGGATTGCCATTCATATCCCCAAATCTCGAGGTCCATCCCTAATTTCTCTCCTCTGCCCCAGACCTACACGTCACCTCCCTTCCAGATGTGTACATCTCAAAACCAGATGTCCAAGACTGAATGTATCATCTTTCTCATCAACCCCCCTTCGATCACTTCCACTATTATTATCTTAGTGAGCAAAGAGCATCATCAGCCATTTGATTTCCCAAGTCAGGGAAACTCACAGCACTGTGTATATTCCAATCCTTATGAAAATTTTAAATTACAAAAGTCATAGAGGCTTGTTATAAACATGAAAACAATACTTAAGTATTTAAATTAAAAACTGAAAGCCCCCACCAATCATTCTTTCCAGAGGTAAGCCTCTATTGACAAGGAAGGTAGCGTTCACCACAGTTTTATTTGTACACATACTTTATTATACTCTATGTACTGTTTGGCAATTTGCTTTTTAGAATAAAAATATATTGTGGATATCTTTACAGTTTTAATCATATTGATATAACCTATTCTTTTTATCAGCTGAATATCATTCCATATTACACACAGGCCACATTTACTTACCTATTACGATATCACTGGACTTTATTTTATCCCATTTTCACTATTCCAGGGTTTCAGTAAATAACTTTGCTCACGGACAAAAACAGATAAAAGGGATTAAGAGGTACAAACTTCCAGCTGGAGAATAAATAAGTCACGGAGACGAAAAGTACAACAGAGGGACTATAGTCAATAATATTGTACTATTATTATTATTATTTTTAAAGATTTTATTTATTTATTTGACAGACAGAGATCACAAGTAGGCAGAGGCAGGCAGAGAGACAAAAAGAGAGAAGCAGACTCCCCGCTGAGCGGAGAGCCCGATGCGGGGCTCGATCCTGTGACACCGGGATCATGACCTGAGCCGAAGGCAGAGGCTCAACCCACTGAGCCACCCAGGTGCCCCTATTATTATTATTGTTATTATTATTGTAATAACAATTTAACTCATATTAAAAAATTAAAAGGTGAACATATAGAAAAATAAATATAACTGAAAAAGAAAAAAGCCATTGTCCATAAATCTTTGTATTCCTGAGCTGGGTAGAATGTTGGAAATGGGATTTCTGGGGTGAGTGTAGGTACATACATATTTGGACAGGTCCTGCAAATGTGCCTTCAAAAAAAGTGTGTGGCTTTTTTCTTCTGCTTTTCAACTGAGACACAGCATACACACAGTAAATGCATAAAGGGCACTATTTCAAGTGTGCAACTGGATGAACTCTATAGGTGTATAGACCTGTGTAACCACCACGTGGATCAGGATCCACACCATTTCTAGCATCCCAGAAGTTCCCTCCTGCACCTTCCCAGCATGTCCTCCTCCCCCAGAGACTGCCACTATTGTGATTTCTAGAATTGTCAGTTATTTTTCTCTTTATAAAACAATTGTGGGCTCCTGGGTGGCTCAGTGGGTTAAAGCCTCTGCCTTCGGCTCAGGTCATGATCCCAGAGTCCTGGGATCGAGCCCCGCATCAGGCTCTCTGCTCAGCAGGGAGCCTGCTTCCTCCTCTCTCTCTGCTGGCCTCTTTGCTTACTTACTGCTTACTGTTACATAGTAGTCCATTGTACAAGCAGCCTGCAGTTTGTCTGTCCGTTCACCTGTTGTGAGCGATTTCAGTTGTGTGCCCTTTCTTGGCTGTTATGAGAAGGTGACTGTGAACCTCTGTGTGCAAGTCTTTTTGCCGATGTATGTTTGCATGTTTCTAGGAGTGGAAGGGCTGGATCACGGAGTATGTTTAACTTCTTGTTAGAAGCTACAAAACAGTTTTCCAGAGAGGCTCTACCTGTTTGTCCTCTCACCAGCCGTGTAAATCGGAACCCCCAGTCGTAGTGGATGAGAGTATCCCATACGGGATAATGATTGCACGTGTTCACTTTCCATCTCCCCAGATGATTGTAGGAACTGTGTCTTTCTTGGTCAGTTCCTCAATCAGAGTGAAGGCTCAGTAAGTATTTGTGGGATTAGATTAGTAATTAAGGGGCTACTGTGTATTATGCCTAAAGGTCCCTATCACACAATTAAAGTATGTTACCATGGACAAATTGTCACAAGTGTGAATGTTCTATTACCCCAAGGATGGTCCCAGCTTGTTACGGGTGGAACTGTGGCTTAATTCATTGCTCTATCTTCCATGGCATAGAGCTGGGCACAGAGAAATGGCCTATAATACCCAGCATGCTGTATTTGGTTAGATAATGGGTAGAAAGAACATCAGACCTTCCTCAAATCTTCACTTGCTCTCAGTTCTGGACTCAGGATAAAAGAAGGAAGAGAAGGAATCTTCTTCTACCACTCATTAGCTATATAGCTACTGGCCCCAATCCTAGGAAATATTCCCCCAACCTCAGGTCCACAACCTGATTTCTGTTTTTCTCCTGCAGGTACAAGGCTATGTATTGCAGCATTTATTTGAAAGAGCAGAAGTTTGGAAACCATCATTAGGGAATCTGCTTCAAAAACAGAGCACAGTGCAGCCTTTAGAAAAAAATGAAGCTCTTTCTGTCCTGATATATAACAAAACAAAAACAATAACAAAAAAGAAGAGTATGTCTATGACACTGCCATCTGTGGTCAGTACAGCATGGGGAGAGGACTTGGAAGAATTTTTCCTGGATGGAAGACAGCTAGGGTCTGAGCCAGCCTGCTGTCAGTCTTCATAACCTCATTCCTTCGGCCTATGAAATGGACCCAGGTGATGCTGGCTGGGGGAGTCTGACCACTACAAAGTATCCCCCTCTATCTCTACCCCTGAAAGGACCAGAGTCTGAAGATTGGATGGAGCCTGTTACACTAGGTCATCATTCTTCCCCTGCAGCTATCCCTGAAGATTTCCATTCCTCTGGGAATTTGTGGGCTGAGGATTTTTTTTTCAATCTTCCTTGCATGAACTAGGCCTTTATCAAAATTCACTGCAATTCAGATTCATTTCTATTTCTTGTCCCATTGCTGCCCACAACCAAGCATGATGGATGAGCTGGCTAACATTTTGAAAGGAAAAAATATGATCTATCTATCTATCTATCTATCTATCTATCTATCATCTATCCATCTACCCATCCATCCACCCTTCCATCTATCCATCCATCCATCCATCCATCCTTCCATCCATCCATCCACCCTTCCATCCATCCATCCATCCATCCATCC
>NW_022631773.1:0-29036 GCF_010015895.1 Lontra canadensis
TTTTTAGATCAAAATGGGCTTTATTGTCCAGATCTTCAAGCCCCCACAGCTTGTAATTTCTGTACAAACAAATTCCTGATTGATGCTATACTAGGGTGAGGAGACTCTTCTCATTATTATAGGGGAGGGACAGTGTTCTGGTAACTCTGAACTTCCAAATTCTTGGAGCCAATCCCATAGGAAGAAACTTTCTCAACTCTTGGTTATTTCCAGAACAGACTGATTCCCTCATTAACATAAATTTCGGGACTGATTCCCTCATTAACATAAATTTCGGGGTTTCTCTGCCTAAAAATATTGTTAATGATACTACTATAATCTATAAGAATCTTTCAAAACCATAAATAAGAATAACAAATAAAGGATAAAACTCCACAGTTTTATCCTTTATTTGTTATTCTTATTTAACTCTTGTCTAACATTATAAAACACCATTGTGTTGTTAAGTAATACTTAGGAAAATATACAAGAGGATTATAAAATGATTTAAAGACATAATCTGAATTTAAGACTCAAGAGAATATGGATCAAATACTGGAAAAGTTCTTAGATCTTTATACTCATTCATTCAAGAGCGATTTATTAAACACCTCCTATGTGAAACAGTTTGCAAGCTACTGTAAAAAGTTGAAAAGAAACAGGAAGTATGGCCTCAAGTTGACTGGAAACTTACAGTGTGAAATAAGTCAATCAGAAAAAGACAATTATCATATGGTCTCACTTCATAAGAGGACCATGAAGGAAGGGAGGGAAAACTGAAGAGGAAATTTTCAGAGAGGGAGAAAACCCATGAGAGACTCTTGGCTTTAGGAAATAAACCGAGGGTTGCTGGAGGGAAGGTGGGGGGGGAATGGGGTGATCGGACAATGGGCATATGATGTGATGAGCACTGGGTGTTATACGCAACTGAAAATTACTGAACACTGCATCTGAAACTAATGATGAATGATATGTTGGCTAATTGATTTAAAAAAAAACTTACAGTGCAATAGGAAAGAGGTGGCATGTTTATGTGGAAGCAGCAAGAAAGTGGAAGTGAGGAGTCAAATAACAAAGCACTAGTGCACTGCTTGGCCCACAGTGAGGAGGACTGTCTACAAGCAGTATAGAAGAAACAAATGTATAATTGAAGTGTAGAGAAGATCTCTAGGAAGAAGTAGAATTTGAGCTATGTTTGAGACTAGGTTGGATTTCTCAGTTTGTTAAACAATATAAGCAGTGACTTGTAGGTTGAAAGAAGCATGGAGTGCATTTCTATAACAAGCAACTCAAATGGAGCAGAGGATTCATGTGCTGTGAAGTCTAGATAGCTGGGAGGGAGGGTGGGGAGGGAGCATTGGAGGTTTCAGACTAAGGAATCCCTTAAAATCTGGCCATGGACATTGATTTTAACTTTGCAGATGAGAAACTTTTGTCAGTTGTTGTATTAGTTAGTGTTCTCCAAAGAAATGGAACCAGTTTTTATATGTGTATGTCTATCTCTATCTATAATATTATATATACATATTATATTATATTATATTTATATATAAATAAAAATATATATAAATATAAATTATATATATATAATATAATACTATGTATCTATAGCTAATGAGATTTATTATAAGAAATTGGCTCACATGACTATGGAAGCTGAGGGGTCCCATGATTTGCTCTTTGAAAGCTGGAGAACCGGGAAGCTGGTGGGGTAAGTCCCAGTCATCCAAGGGCAGATGATGTCTCAGCTCAAGGTCAGACAGAGAAAGCCTATTCTCTTTCCCTTCCGCCATCTTTTTGTTCTGTTCATCAGATTGAGTGATACCTACCCACATTCAAAAGGACCATTTGCTTTACTCAGTTTACTACTCAGATGGTAATCTATTATAAAAACATCTTCACAGACACACTCAGAAATAATGTTTAGCCAGATATCTGGACCTCCTAGGGTCCAGTCGAGTTAACATATAAAACTAACTATCACAATTTTTGAAGAGGGGAGTAACATAATTCAAAACAAAAAAAATGAAAAACTTCCCTTCAGGAAAGTTGACTTGTGGTAATGAGTTAGGTGGTGAGAGACAAGACAGATGAGAAGCCATCAGACATAAATAGGCTCTTGTAGGAATATAGAAATGAAGTTAAAAAGGCTGGGTAGGATTAAGGGCAGAGGGAAGAAAAGACCAAGGTTTATTTTATAGGCAGAATTTTATAGTATTTGGTGATTAACCTGAAGGTGAATAGGTGAGTCAAACATTTTATGTCTGAATGTAGCTTTAGCAAAAGTAAAAATTTTGAGGGCAGAATCTGGTTTCAAGAAGGATGATTAGGGCTAATTTAGCATACAGATTTCCATATATTCAAGTGCAAATTTAGGAAACTGGAGGTACAGATCGAGAACCTGGGTATGAGACCATGATTGAGTGTTATGCCTTGGTGAGGGTAAAAGACAAGGGACCTTTGCTTTTCCAGATAACCAAAGATTATTATAAAGGCTGATCATTGGATAGAGAGATGTTATGTATGTAATAGTCACATAGCATAGTTTTAATAAAACTTAGAACTTATGGGCTCAGAGTTCCTAATGGCACTGAAGAGAGGGGGGTTGTAATAGAGAGCTGAAGAAGTGGAGAAACAGAAGATATTTAGAGTCAAAGGAAGACGAGCCGCTGAGACAAGTCCTGTGAGAGGCAGTGCTGGCTGCAGGTGAGAGAGCCTTTGGCATGTGCTTTAGTGTAGAGCAAGCCAGAGCAACAGGGAAGGTGGGAAGCAGCACAAACAGACCGCAGGTGGAAGATGGGGCTACACATGTTTTCTCAAGGTTGCTGTCACTTGTATAATAAAATAAACTGAGTAGCATCAAGCAGTGTCTGACATTAAATGTTTACAATTCTTTGCTATTATTAGTAGTAGTAGGTTAAAAAAGGTAATTGTTTCCTTCTTTTCTTCTTATATGGCGCAGTTACATTTTATATTCTGGATTCTTCCCTGAAGTCGGTTTCTTGAGGGCTAGGAAGGCTCTTTCTCCCTGGTCCTTAGATACGAAAAAATTAATAAGTGCCTGGTTATACTAGGTCCTCAATGATATTTACAGAATAAATCCATGAGTGAAAAAATAAAATGTGAATGAATGGAAGAAGGGAGGAAGGAAAAGAATGTAGATTTATATAACTTAGGCCAGAATACTCCAACCAGATGATATAATCTAACTACAAATGTAACATAAAGTGCTTTTAGTCAGTAAACCTACTAGATTTGAATTGCGAGAATTCTGCATATGTGTCTTGCCTTCCAGGATTTGACATTGTATAATGAGGCAAAACCCCAACATGAAATTTCTATATCACAGAGTCAGTCATACTTTGGGTAAGATCATGTTTTCCAATCGTAATACACAAAATAATCTATCTTAAAAAAATAGAAAAGCAAATTTGGAATGTGGGCTTCCCTGGCATCAAATTATCATATAGCATCTTTTAGAATGAGGGATTGATTGTACAAAAATCATTAAGTTTAAACTCTAAGTATACTCTCCTTTCTTAATCACTGGAATGAATACAAATAGTTCCTGTGGTAGACATGGGTGCTCACCAGGATCCCTGGATCTCCTTCTTGGAACATGGACCCCTGGAATTAGGTGGGCCATGTGACTTTTTGGGTCAATGAAATTGAGTGGAAGTGACGAAGATCACTTCCAGGTCAAAGTTTGCTAGGGATGGTGGGTGTTCGCATTCCTCATGCTCTCCTTCCTGCCTTGGTAGATTCTGAAGCATTGTACTGAAAAGGTGGCACCATAAGATGATGGACCCTTTGTCATTCTGTGTCCTGGAACATCTGTGATGATAGCACACCCTGCTGATCCCCCTTGGACACAGTGGGAATGAAAAATAAGTGTTTCAAACCACTGAGATTTTTGTGGTTGGTTGTGACCACAATATAATCTAGCATATCCTGACTGACAAAGTCCTTCTATAACAGAGGAAAGAAAAGGATATTTCTCCCCATAATTCTGAGATTGTTAGAGAAAGGATACTCTATGACTATGTTATTGCCTTTATGTAGATAAAGTTAACATGTACTAAAAACTAAAAGGTCTATAGATCTTTTTCTTCAAAACTAAAAGATTAAAGTTGCATTTTCTAATTTGTTTTGGTTTTCCTACTCCATCAACACCAACAGTGTCTCTATATTTTTAGTATGCCTGAGGGAAATTATTGACAGTTCTGCTTTTACTATTTTATGTCTTCGTGAGAAAGGTGATTGGTTTTTATTTTATATTTATTTGCTCTAGGTTCAATATTAAGAAAAGGATATAAAGATCTATGGTATGAAAATAAAAGGTTTGCTTTATTCCAATACAGAAGTGAAAAGCCAATTTGAAAGTTTTGTTTCTAAAGGTTGAAGTCAAGGAAAAATGATAGAAAGACCAACCTGTTTAGTGGCCCATATTATTCTTTACTTCCATAAACTCTTCTTTTAAATGTTCATCTTATATGCAAATGCATAATGTTTTTTTTTTTTCTTTTTTTTTTCCACTCTGTCTCACACACATCCTGGAATCCCATGTGAGCTATTAGCCTGGGAGAACAGCCCTTTAAGATTTTGCTGTCTCTATTCATTGCATATACTGTAGCTTTGTACATGTTTATTTTGCTAGTTATATGTGTTCAGGCAGGAATTCAAATATGTGATTCTCATTCTTGCTTTCCAAGAGAATTCTCCTGAGGGGAGAAAAGCAATGTACATGTTTCTCTTCTTATTTGACAAAACCAAAAACAATCCTGGATTTAGACCCTTACAAGGAAATACGTTCCACACAAAGTAAGAGCAAAGGACTATCTTTGTTTCTCTTCCAGCTTTTGATCCGACCCACTTTTATTAAGAGACAATGTAGACAGCCCAGCATTAGCTCTAAAACCAGAAGGTCTTTCCTGCTCTATTCCAGGCAGGAGGGACCGAGTATTTACATAGAAGTACAATTTTTTCAGCGGAGGAATGATGGGGCTATGGTCACACTCTGCGTCTGAGAATCACTTCATGTTGGGGCTCAGTGAAGAAGTATGCATGTCACTGAGGGCAGGAAATGCTTAAAATGTTTAAAGGGAAAAAAATAAACAGTTTAAAAACCAGTTTAGGGGAAAATGGTGTGACTCATGGAAAAATACCCAAGTTCAAGTCCGAGCTCTCACAAGGTTTCATGGGCCCATGAGTGCATGAAGTTCATAAAAATGTCCCCACTAACCAATTATGATTACTCTCTGCCTTTAATTACTTTTCAACTGATGTGGAACTCAAGATATTATTAGCCTCTGCTTTGCTGAGGTAGACCATCGAACAATACAGTATAGGGCCGAAAAGGAAAAAAAAAAAAATCAGAGTGATGAATAGAGAATGCTGCTTGAAAAAAAACCTACAAAAATTTTTTTTGATATGGTCTTTGTTGGACATTTCCTCCCCTTATCTGCTTGTATTTTCACTTTTGCGTCGATAACGCCCAGACTGAGTTGAAACACGGTGATGGTTCTGCTATTCTCTTCGGAGTTCATTGTGACTTTTTTTTCCTTTTTTTCTTTTTCTTTTTTTTTTCTTTTTTATCATCAGCAGAAATAGAGGGAGACGGAATTAAACGGGAGCCGCAGAACTTGCGAGTGTGATAACAATACAAATGGATTTTCTCTAACAGAGAAAAACAGCTGTCTCCATTATTTGAATGCTTCACCTTTCTCCATTCCATTAATTGGGTCTTTGATCACAAGCTGAGGTGGAGAGGCCCTGATAAGGAATAGGTTATTAGTAAAGTAGCCTAAAGGAATGAATCGGGCCTGGCACTTGCTGCAGAAGATGAGATAAACTCATAATGCCTGTGTATGTGAGTGGTGGAGACTGATAGGGCCCTCCGACCGCCCTGAGCTGCTTGCAAAGGGAGAAGACTAATACTCCAGTGCTATGATAGCTAAGGCAGGATATAAATTGAGCTCCCGGGAATGGCATAGGATACAAATTCCATAAAGAGTTTTCTGTAAATGGCTTACACTTTTATATCAAACTGGGACAGAGTAGCCGCTAAAAATAAAATAAAATAAAATAAAATAAAATAAAACAGTTTCTTGATCTCACTATATGTTGAACACAACTGGAGGCTTTCGTCTAAGAAGGAGGAAAAATGACTGTTAAATTTGTTCACCAAGACATTAATAAGAGCACCCTTTGAAGTGCGGTAAAGCTAAATTGGAGGAATTAAATTTGATTGAATCTAAGCCTGTTTATTTTTCATTTCTGCAGAGCAGTGTTGAGTGATTTGTAATACTTCATTGGAAATCTTCAGAAACTTGCTATCATGTAATCCATTTTTTTGCTGAAGAATACGACCGCAGGGGACAAGGCCATATTGGTTTGTTGTTAATGTACTGGAAAGAGGTACTATGGAGAAAACAGTTAATATTAAATTACGAACACAAGGTTATCTTTCTGGCGCACATGCTCCACTGCCCTAGGCAGGGGTAATCTGTTAATAGCATTCAGCCAAAATGACACCATTAAGGAACTGAAGCTACACATCTTTTGCAAGCTGAATGATGTATAAAGCTGGTTTTCTATCATCCTAGATGCAATAAATTATCCATGCTGCTAAAAATTGATACAAGACAGAAGTTTGATAGAACCAGCACCCAGACATAAATGGAAGGCCAGGCTGGCAGGAAACGACACGACGATGGGAATGCTGCCACCAGGGTCTTTTTTATTTGTGTCGTTCTCTCTCCCCCAGCTCTGCTTTCTCAGGCACTGGGGGCCTCCGTGGCGAATGTGTTTTCGAGGCATTTTCCCGGTGGAGAGTGAGGAGTGACTGAGCAAGGCAGAAAATGAATAACACATACAATTATGCAGATGAGCACCTCGGAAAGGTTTGGATGTCAGGTCTACTTTGAATGAATCATTGCATTTCGGCGTCAGTTTCTGATTGTCGGTGCCTGAGTACGAAGCGAAGGACGTTACAAATGGCTTGCGCGGAGCCGTCCGATTGGTGTGTGACGCATTAGGAAACCATAACCTACTCCTCCTCGTTGCCCTTCGTGTTATTGGTTCCATTAACATGCAGAATAAATAGCTGGGAAAACAGTTTAGGATTATTTCCCATGATAGTTTCTCTCATTTTCAATTAATACAAATGCTTGAAAGACTTAAGGGACGCAGAGCCCCTATTCGTTCTAGCCAGGTCCTCACGGCTGTTGGCGGGGGGGTGGGGGGGTGGAAGATTTGCTAACCTACAATGGCAGTTTTGGTGAAACGAAGTAATATGCTGAATCCACACGTACTGAATTTGCACCATGCTCTCCAGCATTCTTCTGGGCACTGGAGTTGTAGAGAGAACGAGACACCATTCTTTAAATCCTTGCAGTCCAGTGGGAACTGGTACAATGGCCATGAAATGTCATGACGGAGGGAAGCCTGGGACCTTCAGAGCTGTGGGAGGTACGTCCTACATCTTCGGGCACGTTCAGGGCTGCTTGCCCAGAGGAAGCACCCAGCTCAAAGAGAACTTCTGAAACATCCCAGCACAGAGGAAATAACCATAACTGGCAAGTCCAACCACAGTCCTTGTCATATTCATAGGATATCAAGGATGGAACTAGCAGTGTGTGCACACAGGCGGGTCACTGTAGTTATGGCGCAGAATTCAGGGCACATACCAAGTGAGAACAGCGTTCCGGTGTTTATAGAAGCCCAGAAGCTAGAAGATTCCTGTTGGACTGGGTTTACCAGGCAGGAGGGACTCTACTGGGGCCCAGGGCATCATCTCCAGCCTCTGTCTTTTTACTCCAAATTATTTCCCAATTCCAGTGTGTCCCGTATGTTCAATATCTGCCATTTGATCTTCAGCCCATCTTTAAGAAGATAACTGCAGAAAACCAATTTTTTTTTAAGATTTTATTTATTTATTTGACAGAGAGAGATCACAAGTAGGCAGAAAGGTAGGCAGAGAGAGAGGAGGAAGCAGCCTCCCCGCCAAGCAGAGAGCCTGAGGGGGACTCGACCCAAAGACCCCGAGATCATGGACCCAGCCGAAGGCAGAGGCCCAACCCACTAAGCCACCCAAAACCCCAGCCTCTTCACTACTGTCTCTGCCTCAGCTTTGTCCCTCACCAATCTCTTCTCTGGAAGGAGACCAGAGTGATCTTTCTAAATAAAAACTGACCTGTCACTCCAGTTTAAATCCCGTGCTATGGTTGCCCTAAGGCAAAAACCAGCCCCTTCAGGCTGATGTATAAGCCTCAGCGTGTTCTGTTCACTCTGACCACATTCTCTGCCTCTGGGCTCTAATTACTGAAACTACCCTCAGTTTCTTAGTTTCTCTAGCCACCTTGGAAGCTTCAAGTATGTGTTGTCTGTACTTATAAGTTTTCTCCAAAACCCATCATCTCATCCTTACCCTTTTCCTAGCTAAACCGAATTTATTATTTGGATGTCAGAACTTCCCCTGATAACCAAATACGGGGTGAAGTGCCTTTATCTCTGACCTTGTAGCACCTGTATGTCTCCTGTCTTATATTTTTTTCTTCCCTTGGGGAGTGTACATTCTGTACAGGTCGGGTCTGTGGCTCTCTTGTCCACTTCGCATCTTCAGTGGGGCGACGTTTCTCACTGATGAGCTAAGGAGAACTGGGTGGCAGACTCAGTTGGAGGCTGAGTAAAGAAGGGAAAGTGGTGGTGTTTTGAAACTGCAGTGTGTTGACAGGAAGTAAGTCTTTATTGGAAAAGAAGGAAGAAAACATTGGCAGTAAACCTTAGATGGCTAGGCTATTTTCCTTTGTGCTAGATTGTTGAAACTGAATATGGTTGTTCCATGCATTTATTTGCCATATAGTTGCTTACCTTTACAAATGTGTAGACATTTTGATACCACAAGTAGTGGTCTTGAGGTAGCTATAATGTGGGGAAGTTATTTTCAATCTCTTATACCACAACTGTATAGAAATGCCACAGGGAAGCAACTGCAAATTAGCAAGTAAATGAACAGTTTGTCAATATGCAGATTAACAATCTATGGATTGAACAGCATTTACTTACTTCTTATCATGTTTCTAAAACTGGTCAACAAGAGAAGGAAGGGGAGACTGGCTGCAAAGTGTCCACAGCCTGGGAAAAAGGACTAAAAAAAGCAGGTGAACAGATGATTACAACAAAATGTTATGTTATGACAGTGTTGTGTAAGACAGGTACTGGGGAAGAGGAGAGAGAAAATTTTGTAAAGGAGATGATATTTAAGCTGCATTTAAAAGACCTAGGAGTAATGAGTAAAGAAAAATAGGAAGAGAAGGGAAGCAAAAGAAATAGCAAAGACAGGAAGTAAAGGAAGGATTTTAAAGAGTTTCATGGACAACTACGTGGACATAGCCAGAATTTTTCAGAACATCCCTCTTCCCAAGTATTTCATCTCTTTGTCCCCATTAGAACACTTGGACTGGTCAGAGCCATCAAGGTTCTGGTGCCCAGACTATTCACAAGCCATATAAAGCTCTGTGTGATAGGATCCTTGTTTATTTCTTTAGCCGCAACTTTCTCCCCATCCTCTTCAACACCGTCAAATTCCTCGTCACTTTTCCCCTACCATGGTGTGGTGTCTTTGCTCCATGCCTTTATTTATGGCACTCCCATTTGACTGACATAGTCTTTCTTTTGGGTAGCATCCTCAGTCTATCTCCTCCCACCCTGGATCCCATGCCCTTCCCCTTTGTAATCAATGTACTGCATTCATTTATTCAATAAGCATCTGTCAAATGTCTCCAAGTACTTAAGAGTATGAGTTCAGGGTTTGAGTTTCAGTATGTTTTGCCTGATCTATGAACTTGGTTGTATGAACTTGGGTGATGTGCCTAACTTCTATATATGTTTCAGCTTCCTCATCAATATCCTCATCAGAAATCAAGATAATATCTATCTTACAGGGTTTGAGGACAGATTACCTGAAATGGTACTTTTAAAAATATCTGTAAATATTAATAATTTGAAATATTTGGCCATGGGATAATAATAATAAATAATATTATTAGTGTGAGTCAACCTTTAAGCCTAGATGGTGAAGACATAAAAATGCATAAAACACAGCTCCTGCCATCAAAGATTTTATAATCTGCTGGAAAGCAGACACATAACTAGATACTATGAAAAGAGTATGAATTGTTCTATGATAACGAGATGCTAGACTTTTTGAAAAAACAGTCATCTCCTACATTTTGTAGAACCATTGAGATAGATGTTTTAATCTGAAATCACCTGAAAGGACTACCATTTTCCACCCAGTCTGCATAAATTTGGCATTTAAGTGTTGACATAAGTCAGAGGAATCTAGTAAAAAAATGATATAGCTGAGCATTCAATTTAGCTGAGAACAAGCCCCCTTAGAAGTGAGAAGGAACCCCTCAAATCCATTTAGCGCTACACCTTTATGTGACTAAGGAGGAAACTTTGATCCTTGCCCCCACTACAGGGCTTAAGTCCTTGGGATGGGGTCACACAGTGAATTAGTGACTGCATTAAGGGTAGGACCCACATTTCCCAATCTTGGTTCAGCACCCTCTCCATAACTGCACATACATCCCTTTGCTTGTCCTCTTGTTATCGTGAATTGTTTCAAAACCTGTACAAACCTGTTTCCCCAAGGAAAGCTAAATATGGCTTTCCAGTATCATGCTCTTTGTCTGATATTCTGGTGTACTCTACTTCTGGGCTTGGACCTGCCCCGATGCATCCCAGAGCCTGGAAGACATCTCCTATCCTCTTCATAGCCAGCCCTAAGGGTACCAGTATGAAATGACTCCTTCCTTTTCCTTCCTCTCTCTCCCTTCCTCCCTCCCTCCCTCATTCTTTCTTTCCTTTCTTCCTTCCTTCCTTTCTCTTTCTTTTTTTTTTTTTTGATTTTTTTTATTTATTTGAGAGGGATAGAGGAGAGGAGAGGGCAGAGGTAGTGGGAGATACAGTCTTAAATGGACTCTGCGCTCACTGAGGAGCCCAAAGTGGGATTCTCATGACCCCGAGATCACAACCCCGAGATCAGGACCAAGAGCCAAAAACAAGAGTCTGATGCTTAACTGACTTCACCACCCAGATGCCCAAACTCCTTCCTTTTCTAATGTCACTACACAGAGTTTTCTAAACCTCTAACTTTGGCACTTCATTGTAGTTCGTATTGTTTCATGTTTCATGTATCTCTCTTGGAATGTTTCACATACAGGGTTTTGTTTTTTTTTTTTTAATTTAAATTCAATTAGCCAACATAGAGTGCATCATTTGTTTCTGATGTAATGTAGAGCTCACTAATTCATCAGTTGCGTATAACATCCAGGGCTCATTACATCAAATGCCTTCCTTAATGCCCATCACCCAGTTACCGCATCCCTCCGCCATCCTCCCCTCCAGCAACCCTCAGATTGTTCTCTGTAGTTAAGGGTCTCTCATGATTTGTCTCCTTCTCTGATTTCTTCCCATTCAGTTTTCCTTCTCTTCCCCTATGATCCTCTGCTCTATTTCTTATTATTCCACACATGAGTGAAACCATATGATAATTGTCTTTCTCTGAATGATTAATTTCATTTCATAATACCTTCCAGTTTCATCCACGTCAATGTAAATGTTAAGATTTCATCCTTTCTGATGGCTGAGTAATATTCCATTGCATGTGTCTGTGTTTATGATGTGATACATATATATACATGTGTATAAATATCACATCTTCTTTAGTGGAAAGCACTGATCACAAGGCATTTCCGAGTTGCCTACCACTATGCTGCTTCATATATGGAGATACTCAAATATTTTTGAATGGAATGGACTGAAATTTAAGTACTCTTCCTCCAAACTCCATGTCATTTGGGAGAAAAGTACATCCTTGGTATTGTCCTATGTTTTGGGGGATATATTTGAAGGTCTTAATTTGCTGGCTTCATTAGAAGTCTACACTCCATACATTCTACTACATTCTACTTTTTCCTCAGGTGTGCACAAGCTATTTGTTGTGCCCAAAACACTCTGCCTCCTAACTCATATGGATAACATCTCTTCATCTTTAAAGTGTCTACTAAGAATGTTACTTTTAGGGGCCTCTCCTACAAACTCTGAGCATCAACTACACTTTTCTTCACAGCACCAGTGATATGAAACTAGAACGTATGCTCAGGGAACTAGTAGAAACTAGTCTGTAAGTTCTTCAAAGGCAGGTGCAGCTTCTTACTCACTCTTCTGTCCCTTGTATCCCATATGGAGTTGGACACATTCTATCTGTTCAGTAAATGTTTGATAAGGGTGTGAATCAAATTGCTAATTTATGGCATGTAGATAGAGACTGTGGAAGAGTGTGACCAGCCTACACACAACCTTGCTGTAGGAAATTGGAAGTCTTCTCACCATATTTCTGCTTCTTAGAATGTCACATTAGAAGACAGGTGGCTATAAAGTTGTGGTTTGTTAAAAGGTAGCTTTGGCTATCAATCAAATAACAGTCAATTTGATTGCTTTATTAGTAGGCTGCAAATATTGCTGCTCTTTGAAACACTAGAATATGTATTTTAATAAAAATCACTGGAAAGGTAAAGTTCTTGGGGTCTAAATCAATGTTCAAGTAAGGAGTAGCTTGGCAAAGTTGTGATTGGTTGAAGTGTCAATATCATATAAATGCTGTGTGCACCTTGGATACTCTGCTAAGATTTATGAAAGACAGATCATAGGTTGAAGGCAGGTCATAGAGAGCAGGTTGTGTCCCGAGTAAATTGTAGACCTACTGCAGTCATCATTCTATGCATCCTTAGAAGCTCCTGCTAATCCAAGCTGGCATCTAGCTTTCAGTGTTTTTATCCAGCAATAAAGTCTAAATGTATATGACAAACAAGACGCTTGTATATTCATTTGCTATGTTTAATTAAAAAATTATTTTCTTCAAATTATTTTCTTCAAAGTTGGTCCTAGGATAAACTGATGAATAAAGAAGGACTTCTGGAAATCTCCAACTTATTTTTTCTTCACTTCTGCTACCCGACCATATTCTCTATTTCCTAATCCACTTCATTTGCCCCTCTATCAAAATTGTCTACAGCCCTTCACATTCTTAATTAAAATCAAAACTCAGGAGAGGGTTTTATTGAATCATTCATAACAAAAATACAAAGTGTAAGATCAATGTTTTGTTATTCTCAAGAACACTTATCTCATAATCAAGCACAAGAAATCTTATGGCAATTTGTAATGATTCTGATTATGGCTTCCTAAGAATCAAGGAATGGATATATTGGTATTTGGAGAGTCGGAATAATCTTTTCAATCCTTCTTATATTACACCACAATGAACTCAATTAATGATGTTAAATATGTATAATAACTTCTGACGTATTTTCTAAGCTTAGCATTTTCTTCAGGGAATTTTTAGAATCTCATGATAGTCACCTTATTTAATAGCTGGACCAACAATGACTGGGTAGGGCAGGTTAGGATACAGACTCTGAAGTTGCACTTGCTGCATTTGATTTCCAGCTCTGCTACTTAATAGCTGTGCTAATTTGGCCTATAACTCTAAGCCATTTAACTTCTTGGAAAAACTGATAATAACACACATGTCTCAAATTTCAATTAGGTCTAGTAGTTGATAGTGCTGTTCAAGTTTTCTATGTATTTTTTTAAATTTTGTTTAATTGTTTCAATGTCTGGAGAGGAGTGTTAAAATCTCCTACTATAATGTCGGTATTGTCTATTGTCCCCTTTAATTATGTCAATGTATGCTTTATTTTGAGGCACCACTTTTAATTGCATATACATTGATATATTTTCCGATAAACTGTCCTTTTTACATTAAAATTTATCTTTCTTTATATGTGGTAATATTTTCTGTTTCAAAGTCTCTTTTTACTGATATCAAAATAGCCACCCCAGCTTTGTTATGCTTACTGATCGCATGGTATATTTTACTCTGTCCATTTACTCTCAACCTCTCTGTGTCTTTACAGTTCATGTGTTTTACCCATAGGTAGCATTTAATAGTATCTTGCTTTTGAAAATCTACTCTGTCAAGTTCTGCATTTTAATTAGGGTTTTTAGATTATTTAACGTCTCTATTGTCACACGGTGATCTTTTCTCCTTGTGTCTGTGTCTTCACATGGCCTTTTCCCTCTGCATGTATCCTTCTTGATGTCCCTTCTCCTCTTCTTGTAAGGATACGAGTCCTATAGGTTAAGCCTTCCCTCAACTCCGGCATGACCCTATCTTAACACATCTGCAAAGACCTGATTTCCAAAACTCATAGGTACCAGGGATTAGGACTTTAATGTATTTTTTGAGGGAACATAATTCAACCCACAACACCTCACTATTTACCACTTCTATTGTTCTTCATTCCTAAAGATCCTTTTTCTGGTATCATTTTCCTACATCTCGAAGAACTTCTTTTGTAGAACAAGTCATAGGCAAGAAGTGCCTTTAATTTTACTTTATCTGAAAATGTCTTTATTTTACTTTCATTCTTGAAAAGTAATTTCATTGGATATGCAAATATAAATTGGTAGTTTCTTTATCTCTTCATTTTAAAGATATTCTATCTTATGGCCTCTATGGTTTTTAATGAGAAATCCAGGGTCATTTGAATTGTTTTTCCCCTGTGGGCACCTTACAATTTTTCTCTAGCTACTTTTAAGATTTGTTTCATTTTCTTTGTTTTCTAACAGTTCGTTTTTGACATGTTGAGGTGTGATTTTCTTTGAACTTATCCCATTTAGGGTTTGTTGAATGTCTTGAATCTATACATTTATATCTTTTAATAAATCTTAGATGATTTCCATCATTATTTTTTCAAATGCTTTTTCTATCTCTTTCTCTTCTTCAGATGAACCTCTAATTACATTCATATTAGAACTTGCAATATTGTCCCACAGATGACTTAAGTTCTGTCCATTTTTTCATCTTTTTTTCACCTCTGTTTTTCATATGGGATCATTTTTATTTGAGAATCTTCCACATCAAAAAAATTTTTTGGTATGTTAATGATAGCATATATAACATTGTGACTCTTAGATTTTGTAGACTCTGGGACTCGTTATCTTCTGGAGAATGTTGTTGTTAATCAGGTACTCTATGTGGGAGGGGCAGATAGATGTCCTGTAAAGGACTGAGAACATAATGGTACATGGTGAGGGACCATGATGCAATGCTCTTCCACAGAGAACTTTGGTGCTATCCAGACTCTAAATGCCTCCAGTGAGACAATGACTCCAAAGAGAATCAATCTAGAGATAGCTGTTGGAATGCCTGTTGAAATAGGAACAATGCCTAGAAGGAAATACTTCTTGATGAAAGGACATGTACGATACTCTGGGAACTCTTATTGGGTGGCGGGGACTTCCCAGGAAACCTAAGGTCCTATAAAGTGTACTTAAGTGACAGACCTATGATATATCGTTTGTTACTGTTACCATGGCTCATTAGAATATATAAGCTAATAACACTTGCTAAACTAGGTTTATAGTAAGGTGATATCGAATAGTTCCACTATTTTAGTGTGTGTTAATCCCCCTCCCCCCTTTTAAACAATTCCTGATCTCACTGCTGGGATTCTCATTTCAAATTCTTTTTTTTTTTTAAGATTTATCTTTTTTATTTTAGAAAGAGAGAAAGAAAAACAAAAAGAGCATAAGTGGGGGGAGCGACAGAGAGAGGGAGAGAGAATCCTCAAGCAGACTCCACTGAGTGCAGAACCCCACAAAGAGCCCCATCCTAGAACCCCAAGATCATGACTTGAGCTGAAAGCAAGAGTTGGATGCCCAACTGACCGAGCCATTCAGGTGCCACTTCAAATTCTCTTAACAAATTCTTACTACAAGTGGCTGATACAGAGAATACTTATTTGACAAAGACAGACTCATGTCCTTTGTTATTATTTCTTGATATGTGCCATATTTGTCCTAGAGCCTAAATAATTGTATAATTCTGGAAAGTAATGAATCTAAAAATCAGAGAGGTCCATTGAAATCACCCTGTTTAACTTCTGACCTATCTAGGGAGAGAATTCTGTTGGATGGAGCATTTTTGGCATGTAGATTATGATTGTTGTTTCTTCGAAAAGAGCTTCTGGGAAGAGGAAGTGAAGTCAGTGAACTACTTCACTAAACAAGAGTTGGGTCCATTCTAGAATTTACTGTGTTTTTCCATTTAGGACTGAGTTTATGCTCTCCTGGCTCCTTTGATTCTAGTTCTTGAATAATCTAAAAGGTTTTCTTCCTAACAGACTCTTAACTAGAGAACACACTGATGGTTATCAGAGGGGAGGTGGATGGGGGATGGGTGAAATAGGTGATGGGAATTAAGAAGTACACTTATGATAAGCACAGAATGATATATGAAACTGTTGAATCATTTAATTGTACACCTGAAACTAATATCACACTGTATGTTAAACAACTGGAATTTAAATAAAAACTTAAAAAGGGCTTCTTCTGTTAGGAATGGGAGTACATTGATTTTTATTTGTATATTTGCCACACACAAGCTTACTCTCTGCCCTTTAGTCCTTTATCTTTAGTTTTCTTCACCCTGCTCAACTAGATCATCACATTATTCGAGTTCTTACTACTGCCTGACTTAATGAGATACATTGCATTGCACTCATAGTGTTAAAAAAATGTGATTAAAACATACTGTAGCAGATGTGTCAGAGAGAATACTATTTCTAAGGCTGTGGGAAGCCATTGGAAGTTTCCCAAAGAATTATTTAATAAATTCTGCTGCTCATAAAACTAAGAATGAGATTATTATTGATATATTCATTCAAGACAAAAACTAACAGAGAAAAGAGAAGATTGTTTAGAGAAAGAAAATGAAAGCAAAAAAGAAAAAGATTTTAAGGCATAATTCTAAAATGAGCTTATAGATAGTCTAAAGAACATCTGGGTAGCCTTTAGTGAACAGTTAAACTCTTAAAAAAATTGCAAAATGAAAAAGGAAAAAAGAAAATAAATGACTTTTCAAATAGCTTCCATGCTGTTGGTGACTGGATCAGTGTAGCTGCTGGAGGAAACTGAAAAGATGTTTTTGTGTAAATACAGGTACTTGAGGTTTTAAGGCATTTTGTTCTAAAGTTCCCAAGGGAAGATCTTACTTGATAAATACTAATAAAATAAACAGAACCTGTAGGTTTTTAATAGCAATTCTACTCTTGACCAATTTGTCTCAGGGTTCTTCTAGCCCAGTGACATGACAGCATTTGAAACTCAGGTTTTATTCTATAGAGTTCTGCATGTTTCCGTACCTTCCCTCTCCATTGATTCATTGACTCCTACATGGGAAAGGGAAAGAATACAGTTCTTTGGTTCTTTGTGATAACAAATGTTTGAATGGGCAGCTTTTGGCTCAAATGCTATTTCTGCGTGTATTTGTGATTTCCGAAAGTGGGAAGCGATGCTACTATCTCTATCACACTGATTTTCCTGAATTTAACATTCAAGAGTAATTTTTCTAAGAGTCACAAAAATAGCTTACGTGACATCTACAATTTTTTTATTTTTTTTAAAGATTTTATTTATTTATTTGACAGACAGAGTTCACAAGTAGGCAGAGAGGCAGACAGAGAGAGAGAGGGGGAAGCAGGCTCTCTACTGAGCAGAGAAAGCCCAATGTGGGGCTCGATCCCAGGATCCTGAGATCATGACCTGAGCCGAAAGCAGAGGCTTAACCCACTGAGCCACCCAGGCTCCCTGACATCTACAATTTTTGACAATAAATTCTGTCTATAATGTAATATTTATGGATTATTCTTCTGATGGCTTTACATACAATTTTTGAACTGCTTATCTTATCCCCACTCATATTCTGCTTATCCTCTATCATCTAGGAGTTTTCAGAGGTCCACTAATGGCTACTTCACATTGTGTATTTGTAAAAGGGTAAAATGTTAATGCATATGACTTTGTATATCATAATGAGTAATATAGTTAAAAGCATATATGGCCAGATTGTTTTTCATCCAGAAAACTTTGGGCCAGTCAAGTGGACAGCCTAATCATTTCTTTTTCTCTTCACCCTATAGAAACATGGACTCACATACAAACATACCTTACCCAGTACTGTTTTAGCATCTTAAAGATAATGTTTTCTTCAGGGCATTTGGATGGCTTAGTCCATTGAGCGCAGGACTCTTGGTTTCTGCTCGGGGTCATGATCTCAGGGTTGTGAGATTGAGCCCCATGTGAAGCCTGACATCAGGCTTTATGCTCAGCAGGGAGTCTGCTTGAGATTCTCTCCCTCTCCCCTGCCCCAACCCCCATTCTCTTTCCCTAAAATAAATAAATAAAAAAATTTTTAAAGATACTGTTTTTTTGACCAACCCTTCCATCTCCTGCCTAAAAAAAATTTTTAATCAAATAAACCCCATAAAACTCTAATAGTCAAAATTTGTCTAACATGGTCAAAGCTTCCTCCTATTCATACATATGCCATATATAACCTTGGGTCAAACCACAATATATGCTTAATAAAGTCCAGATTGAAGAGGACTTGGAAAAACACCTAGAAAGTATACAAGAACGTATAGATCTGGGGCGCCTGGGTGGCTCAGTGAGTTAAAGCCTCTGCCTTCAGGAGGGTCCTGGGATCGAGCCCCGCATCAGGCTCTCTGTTCAGCAGGGAGCCTGCTTCCCTTCCTCTCTCTCTGTCTGCCTCTCTGCCTACTTGTGGTCTCTGTCTATCATATAAATAAATAAATAAAATTAAAAAAAAAAGAACGTATAGATCTCAGGAAAACCGATTGAAAACAGCTCTACCAAGTAGGAGGCACAATCTGAGAGAGAGAAAGAATGCTCTATTTGGAACAGTAAAAACAGGGTATGTAGGTGGTTTTCAGAGCTTTCATCATTTTTGGGTAGGGTGATGAAATGAGGGAAGGAGGCTGGTGCAGGGGGGGATGGTGAGGAAAACATTAGACATCTTATCTTTGCAGAGAATTTGTGGTTGAGGAGGAGTAGAAGAGGACATCTTTGAGTTGATAGCAGCCCTATAATAATATACTGTGGGGGAAATGTGAAAACTAAAATGTTCACTCACATGCATGGCCCTTAATCCAAAGAAACCCCAGGGTGTACAAGGGACAATTTCTGCCACGCTGGGACTCTGACCTGATCTCTCTTTCTATAGATCTCTTCCAAATGGCTGGTCTAGGGAGAACTACTGTCATTAAAAAAGGATATAAACAAGATAAAGTCATTGGGTCTATACAAAAATATTACAACTAAAAGAGAAGAACAGGGAAAACAAATGACAGATAAAAATTCACTAGAAAAATGTTATAAGGAGTATGTAAAAAATGGAGTCTAAATATATTGTTGTGACTTATAAAACAAATATATTTTACAAGTATAAGTGTAGAGTAGAAATTTGGGAGTGTAGGGAAGAGATGATGGCAACCAAAGGAGATAAACAGAAACAGCTGTAATTCAGGAAAATGGAGGAGAAAAAAAGAGAATACCATTTATACCAGTTATAAAGACCACTTTGTAAGTAGCACAGGAGAGACAAGTCACTGTTGAAAATGAGGTAAAGACAGGATTGAGAAAACCATTTTAAGTGAAGTAATGAACAAAAGATAGACAGAAAAATAGATGTTGGGCAGAGAGAAAATTCAACCCAAGTGTAACAGGTGATTTTGAAGAAGAGAATAAAACACAGGAGAAATATTTTAAAGTTGTCTTCATTTTCCATTCTGCATAACAATTAAAAAAATAAATTTAGCACCTTAAAACAATACTCATTTATTATCTCATAGTTTCTACAGATTAGAAATTGGGCATAGCTCAACTGAGTTTTCTGTTTAGGGTTTCACAAGGCTAAAATCAAGGAGTTGACCAACTGTGCTCTTATATGAAGGACCCGGGAAAGAATCCGCTTCTGAGCTTATTCAAGTTGATAGCAAAATTCAGTTTTTTGCAGCAATAGGACTGATGTCTCTGTTTCCTAGCTGATAACTGTGGATCAGTCTCACCTTTGAGAGTGCTTCCTACATTCCTCGTCATGGACTCCATCCATCTTCAAAGCCAGCAGCAGCACATCCAATTTTTTTTTGTGATTTTTCTAATCTTTCTGATACCTGTTATCTACCTGAGAAAACTCTGCTTTGAGGGCTCATGTGCTTACACTCTGACCCTAATTTTTTTTATTGTGAGATCAACTGTGACATTTTTTAAAACATTTTTTAATTTAAATTCAATTAATTGACATATAATGTATTATTGGTTTCAGAGGTAGGGCTTGTGATTCATCAGTCTTATATAACACCCAGGGCTCATTAGATCACATGTCTTCCTTAATGTCCATCACCCAGTTACCCCTTCTACTCCCCTACCATCAAGCAACCCTTCAGTTTATTTCCTATGATTAAGAGTCTTTCATGGTTTGTTTTCCTTTCTGTTTTTTTTTTTTTAAGAGATTTTATTTATTTATTTGACAGAGATAGAGAGAGATCACAAGTAGGCAGAGAGGCAGGCAGAGAGAGGGGGAAGCAGGCTCCCTGCTGAGCAGAAAGCCCAATGCGGGGCTTGATCCCAGGACCCCGAGATCATTACCTGAGACAAAGGCAGAGGCTTAATGCACTGAGCTACCAAGGTGCCCTGTCCTCTCTGGTTTTGTCTTGTTTCATTTTTTTCTCTCTCTTCCCCTATGATCTTCTGTTTTGTTTCTTAAACTCCACATATCAGTGAGAACATTTGAAAATTCTTTCTCTCTGTCTAATTTTGCTTAACATAATACTCTCTAGTTCCATCCACATCATTGCAAATGGCAAGATTTCATTTTTTTGTTGGCTGCATAATATTCCATTGTGTATATATACACCACATCTTCTTTATCCATTCATCTGTCAATGGACATCTGGGATCTTTCTGTAGTTTGGCTATTGTGGATATTGTTGCTATAAACATCGGGGTACAGGTGGCCCTATGGATCACTACATTTTTATCTTCAATATAAATACCTAGTAGTGCAATTTCTGGGTTGTAGGGTAGCTCTATTTTCAACTTTTTGAGGAACCTCCATACTGTTATCTAGAGTGGTTGCACCAGCTTGCATTCCCATCAAGAGTGTAGGAGGGTAGGGGCGCCTGGGTAGCTCAGTGTGTTAAGCCTCTGCCTTCAGCTCAGGTCATGATCCCAGGGTCCTGGGATCAAGCCCCGCATCGGGCTCTCTGCTCAGCAGGGAGCTTGCCTCCCCCCGCGCTCTTTGCCTGCCTCTCTGCCTACTTGTGATCTCTGTCTGTCAAATAAATAAATAAAATCTTAAAAAAAAAAAAGAGTGTAGGAGGGTTTCTCTTTCTCTGCACCCTCGTCAACATCTGTCATTTCATGACTTGTTAATTTTAGCCATTCTGACTGGTGTGAGGTGGTATCATGTTGTGGTTTCTCTGATGCCAAGTGATATTAAACATTTTCTCATGTGTCTGTTGGCCACTTGGATGTCTTCTTTGCAGAAATGTCTGTTCATGTCTTCTGCCCATTTCTTGATTGGATTATTTGTTCTTTGGGTGTTGAGTTTGATTAGTTCTTTATAGATTTTGGATATTAGCCCTTTATCTGATGTGTTATTTGTAAATATTTTCTTCTGTTGGTTGTCTTTTGGTTTTGTCAACTATTTCCTTTGCTGTGAAAAAGTTTTTAACTTGATAAAATCCCAACAGTTCATTTTTCACTTCGTTCCCCTTGCCTTTGAAGATGTTTCTGCAAGAAGTTGCTGTGGCTGAGGTCAAAGAGGTTGATGCCTGTGTTCTCCTCAAGGATTTTGATGTATTCCTGTCTCACATTGAGGTCTTTCATCCATTTTTAGTCTATTTTTGTGTATGGTGTAAGGAAATGGTCCAGTTTCATTCTTCTGTCTGTGGCTGTCCAATTTTCCCAACAATGTTTGTTGAAGAGACTGTATTTTTTCCATTAGATATTCTTTTCCACTTTGTCAAAGATTGGTTGACCATAGAGTTGAGGGTCCATTTCTGGGCTCTCTATTCTGTTCCATTGACCTATGTGTCTGTTTTTGTGCCAGTACCATACTCTCTTGATGATTATAACTTTGTAATAGAGCTTGAAATCTGGAATTGTGATGCCGCCAGCTTTGGTTTTCTTTTTCAATATTCCTTTGGCTATTCAGGGTCTTTTCTTGTTCCATACAAATTTTAGGATTATTTTTTCCAGCTCTGTGAAAAAAAGTTGATGATATTTTTATAGGTATTGATTTGAATGTGTAGATTACTCTAGGTAGCATAGACATTTTAACAATATTTGTTCTTCCAATCTGTGAGCATGGAATGTCTTTCCATTTCTTTGTGTCTTCTTCAATTTCTTTCATGAGTGTTTTGGAGTTTTCTGAGTACAGATCTTTTGCCTCTTTGGCTAGGATTATTCCTAGATATGTTATGGATTTGGTTACAATTGTAAATGGAACTGACTCTTTAATTTCTCTTTCTTCTATCTCATTGTTAGTGTATAGGAATCCAACTGATTTCTGTGCATTGATTTTTTATCCTGCCACTTTGCTGAATTCCTGTATGACTTCTAGCAATTTTAGGGTGGAGTCTTTTGAGTTTTCCACAGAATATCATGTTATCTGCAAAGAATGAGAGTTTGACTTTTTCTCTGTCAATTTTGATGCCTTTTATTTCTTTTTGTTGTCTGATTGCTGAGGCTAGGACTTCTAGTACTATGTTGAACAGCAGTGGTGAAAATGGACAATCCCTGCCATGTTCTTGATCTTAGGGGAAAAGTTCTCAGTTTCTTCTCACTGAAAATGATATTCATTGTGGGCTTTTCATGCATGGCTTTTATGATATTGAGGTATGTTCCCTCCATCCCTACACTGTGAAGGTTTTAATCCAGAAAGGGTGCTGTACTTTGTGAAATGTTTTCTCTGCATCTATTGAGAGGATCATATGGTTCTTGCCCTATCTTTTATTTATGTTCAACTGTGACATTTAATGCAACATAATCATGAGAAAAATAACTCAACAAAGTCCCAGGATCCAGACATTAGAATGTGGAATACTGGGGATGATTTTTAGAATCCTTCCTACCATGAAAATATCACCATAAGAAATTCCTCCAAAATAAAGGAAGAATTAAATCTGTAGTTGCAGAGGGCATGCTGTCCTTAAAAATAAATGCAGATACCATATGATAGATCCATATCATTATACATTTGTCCAAACCCATGGAAGGCACAATACCAAGAGTAAACAGTAATTGAATTGTGGACTTGAGATGATAATGTGTCAGTGTGTGTTTATCAGTTCTAACAAATGTACCACTCCATGGAGAATGTGGATAATGGGGAAGACTATACATGTGTGGGGACAGGGGTATGTTTGAAATCTCTATACCTTGTCCTCAAATTTGCTGTGAACCTAAAACTGTTCTAAAAAAAGAAAGTCTTAATAAAAAGTGAGTGAATAAATAAATAAATGCAGAATGATAAAAATTGACAAAATGGACCTTAAATAAAGCAGCACTATTCACAATACCTAAGATATGGAAACAACTTAAGTGTTCATTGGTGGGCAAATGGATAAAGAAAATGTGATATATATAGATATATATTATATATGTGATACATATAGATATATAAGATGGGTAGAGTATCCAGCCTTATGGAAGAAGTAATTTCTGCCATTTATAGCAACATAAATGAAATTTGAGGAAATTGTGCTAAGTGAAGCAAATCAGACAGAGAAATACAAATGCTGTATAATCTCACTTATATGTGAACTCTAAAACAGTCAAACTCATGGAAGTAAGGAATAGAATGATGATTGCTATGGGCCTGGGGAAAGGGAGAAATGGGGATGCTATCGGTCAAATGATACAAAGTGTCATTATTCCAAATGAAATAAGTTCTTGGGATCTAATGCACAGCATAATGACTGTAGTTCATAATACCATATTGTATATTTGAAACTTGCTTAGATGATAGTTTTAAATAAGTCTTCTCAAAAAATGAGAAAATGAAAAAATGATAACTATATGGAAGTGGTTAGCACATTTATTAGTTTGATTGTGGTGGTCATTTCACAATGTATACATATCAAAACATCATGTTGTATACATTAAACATATACAATGTTTCTATGTCAATCATATTATAATTAAGCTGTTAAAAAAAAATTCTCAGGTACCTGGGTGGCTCATTTGGTTAAGCATCTGCCTTCAGCTTAGGTCATAATGTCGGCGTCCTGGGATAGAGCCCCATGTCAGGCTTCTTGCTCAGTGGGGAGCCTGCTTCTCCCTCTGCCACTCTCTCTGCTTGTGCTCTCTCTCTCAAATAAATAAATAAAATACTCAAAAAAGAATTTTCTTTGCCTATAGTATTAGAGAAAGATCAATTCACCAAAAAATAAAAAATAAAAATTCAAACTGATCTCAGATTTCTCCTTGGTGATTAAATGCCAGAACAGAATTTAATATTGCCTATGAAGTTCCCAAGGTAAGAAAACATAAACAAAGACTTTTATGCCCAATAAAACTATGATTTAAGCATGAAATCCACAGATAAATACTTTTAAATAGGACAGAGAACAAGTAATATAGTTTCAGTTAAAATTTCTTGAATAAAGTAGTAGACAGAGGACTTCAGCCAGCCAGATAATGAATAGAAAGACTCCAAAAAAGTGTTTGTGTTCACATAACCAATGTTATTTTTTACAACAAATATCCTCCCGCAAACTTCAATGGCTTAACACAGTAAAAGTTTATTTCCTGCTTATATCACTTTTCACATTGTCATGACAGGGACTCCAGCTCCTTCCACGTTGCAGCACTGGAACCTCTGAAAGCCTCCTCAGAGAACTTCCTGGATAGTCTGCATTCTGCTGGTTAACAAGCACAGTGAGAGAGGGGAGGGTCATGTGATACAGTTAGTGCCTAGGCCTGGAAGTGGTGTATATTTTATCAGTGTACATTTTACCTGATCTGGTGGCCCTAATCTCACTCCAAAGGTTTGCTGAGGGTGTACTCTTGTTTGTGTTCAGGAAGACCAAATGGAATTGAATACCATCTAGTACTTGGACTAGATTCCATGACCTTTCCTACTTGTCACAATGTATCTATTTCATTTTTCCTCCCCTACAAAGAACATATCCATTCTCCAAGGGACACATTCCCAAATTCCCTCCAACCACTGTGTCTAGTTCAAAGTCAAGGTGACGTACAGTCTTCTCATTAGGTTCAGATATGGTTCCCTGTCGTATAAATAAAAGCATGTAAAATTGGGCACCAGGGTATCTCAGTCGTTAAGTGTCTGCCTTCGGCTCGGGTCATGATCCCAGGGTCTTGGGATTAAGCCCCACATCGGGCTGCCTGCTTCTCCCACTCCTATTCCCTCTGCTTGTGTTGCCTCTCTCGCTGTGTTTCTCTCTGTCAAATAAATAAAATCTTTTTTTTTTAAAGGGACATAAAATAAATAGTAAAGAAATTAAAATAAAAAGCAATTAAAACTGTCAAAATAAATAAAAATAAATTTAAAATAATTCTCCCTTCCCCCACTCATTGAATATACAGCAGTAAATTGTTTCCATCATGGGTCCTTGTTAAGATGTGACATGTTGAAATCTTGGCCCAAGTATACTTTACAGTTGGCCCGATGATCATTTTCGCAGTTCCTTATAAGCATAATTGGGAGGGATACACTTGGCAGTAAGCAGTTCTCTCACATTGGTTCTCAGGCTAGTAGAATAAGAACTGTAATATCAGAGGGGAAAAAAGTGGAAGAACCTGAAACTTCCCCTTCCACAACAACCAATAAATATGTTAAATGACTCAGAAGAAGTCTAAGCCATATTCAGTGGCCTCATAAAGGCTCATCTAATGCACTAACTTGGAGAGAATATCCTACACTTTTGGGGTAACTCCTTTAAGAATGTGGTGTATGCATTGAAAAAATAGCCATTACATGTTGTTTTTCTGCTTACAGAATACTGAATGCCTGACATTGGAACATTAAATGATGTGCTCAGAAATGCATATCTTGTTCTGAGTATTGTCAGACTGACGGTCGGTCATAAGGTAAAGTGGGTACAGTGATAGTCTACTGCACAAAAAGAAATGGTACACTCTGGACCAAGCCCAAACAGGCCTGGAGTACAAAGAAGTCACAGACGTGGGTGTCCCAGAGCTCCAACTTGTCTACATTTGCTGCACCTGGGCAACTCACATGTATGGGCTTCCCTAAAAGTATTATCCCATTAGGACATTAAATCCAGTGATGACAGTTGATTATATAAGACCCTCTTTGCTGTAGAGTTGTGATATAATCCCTCAAGAAAATTAGCCAGCCCCTTGGCAGATTCATGCCATTGTCCTTCTGGACCGTCCTGGAGGGTGAGTAATCCAACTTCATGGTTTGCTTTGCCAGCCACAGTGCTTTGGCCAGCACCGCTATTCAAGCATGCACAGAGTGTCTGATTTATTGTCATGAGGTCCTGTTGTCTCAGACCAATGAAGCCACTTTATGGTGAAGAAGACACAACCATGGGCACATGATCACAGAATCCACTATGTCTATGATATAGACATATATAATTTGTGTCAGACTGTCAGCCTGAGAGAACATTGAACTGGCCTTGTGAAGGCTCAGCTAAGGCACCAACTTGGCGAGGAAGACAGAAGTCCATCCAATTTCATTTTTTGCATGTGGTTATCCAGTCTTCCTGACACCATTTATCCTGGACACTATTCTTTCCCAGTTGAGTACTCTTGGCTTTCTTGTCAAATACTAGTTGATCACATACACTTAGGTTTATTTCTGGGCCCTCAATTCTGTTCCTTTGGTCTGTGTGTTTATTTTTGATGCCTGTACCATCCCGTATTGATTACTATATCCTTGAAGTACAGTTTAAAATCAGGAATTGTGATGCCTCAAGCTTTGTTCTTCTTTTTCAAAATTACTTTGGCTATTAGAGGTCTTTTATGGTTCCATACAGATTTTAAAATAGTTTTTTTTTTCTATTTCTGTGAGAACTGCCTTCAACATTTTGATAGGGATTGCATTGAATATATAGATGGCTTTTGGTAGTATGGGCATTTTAATAATATTGTATCTCCTGACCCATGAATATTTGTTTGTGTCTTCTTCAATTTCTTTCATCAATGTTTTGTAGTTTTCAGTGTACAGGTATTTTACCCTCTTGATTAAACGTATTCTTATTTTATTGTTTCTGATGTTATTTTGAATGAGATTGCTTTCCTTATTTCTTTTTCATGTGTTTTGTTTTTAATGAATATAAACCCAAGTGATTTCTATAGGTATTTGTATCCTGAAATTTTATTGAATTTATTGATCAGTTTTAATCATTTTTTGGTAGAGTCTGTAGGATTTTCTATATGTAAGATCACATCATCTATAAACAAAGAAAGCGAAGATTTTTAGTTAACCTAAACTTACAGCTTCTGTGTAGTCATTGTGGGACCTTCATGCCAGTAGATCTGCAAACAGAGAAAGGACCCTGATTCTAAGAGATAGCATTTTCTCTAATAATGGTGTCAGGGGGAAGTATGTCTGAAACTCAGGGGATTTGGTGGGGCATCTCTCACTGCTTCCATATTCAGTAAAAACTACTAGTGCATAACTGAAGCAGCTATGACCTTGACAAGTGCCTGGTAACTAGATGTACGGATATAGTAGTCTGGGCTTCCTCACCAGGCAAGCAACCAAGACTAGCAGAAGTACAGGGTGAGAGAGAAAGAAGAGGAGAGATATTGGGAAGGGACCCACTGCAACAGCATGGCCTGGAATTTAACCACTAAACCTTCTGGATATATCTTATGTTTTATTGTTGTTGTTGTTTTAGAACTTGTGATGAGATCTAAGTTTGAATAAGCAGGTACAAGGGTAGATGGAACAAATAGGTCAATGCTTCTTGTTTATCCTTTGGATCCCACCACTTGGGTGTGCTCCAGCCCACTTCCAGTCATTGATGTCTTCATTTCTGCGCCTGAAGATATTTCAGGCTTTTTCCAGGGCTATAGTGCATGCGTGAAAGTTGTCAAGAGAGTAGCGCTGTAATGTTCTTGTCATAACAACAACAATAACAATACAGTAATTATGTGAGGTAAAGGAAGTGTTAATTAATCTTATTGCAGTAACTGTTTTATAATAATATATCTGTATCAAATCATCACAATGTACACTTTAGGCTTACACAATGTTATATGTCAATTATATTTCAATAAAGCTAAAAAAAGTATATATGTACAGAAGAAAAAGGATGTTCTGCTATGTATATAACAGGCCAGAAGTACCAAGGCTTTACCATCTCTGGATATAGCTCTCAATCACTGATTGGAAAGAGAAGGTGTATAACTAACTCATCATTTTTAACCTTTGTATGATACATGTTGAGAATGAGAGAGAGAAGGAGATTGAGATATTTTTAAAAAGAATTGGCTCATGTAGGTTCTAGTGGGATGTAATTTACAAGGCAGGTTATAAATTTGGGTGAGTTGATGTTTCAGTCTTGAGTCCAAAATTGGCAGGGCAGGCCAGCAGGCTAGGAAACTCAGGCAGGTTTCTATCTTGAGGCAGAACTCTATGATCATCAGGAAACCTCAGACCTTGCTTTTAAAGCTTTCAACTGATTCAATGAAGTCCTGCACATAACCAAGGGTAACCTGTTTACTGAAAGTCTAGTGATTCTAAATGATAATCACATCTAACATACGCCTACACGGCAACATCTAGACTAGGACTTGCCCAAACAACTGGATGCCATAGCCTAGGCAAGGTGACACATAAAATACAAACCATCATATATAGCTTATATTTTATACTGTTTCACAATATTCCCCATTAGGATTTAGACTTAGTTATGCACTGCAGGGACTTAGCATGCTGTTTATTGGCTTCCTTCTCTTCCCTTTGTTGCTATATCACTTCTGTATGCTGTTCTCTTTGACTCCCATAAATATTTCAACATTTAATAATAAATACTGCTCCAAGGATTCAAATGCACACAATTTGTTTGGGAGTCAAATTCTCCATAATAGATCGAATAAACACATTAGATAAT
>NW_022631774.1:0-29033 GCF_010015895.1 Lontra canadensis
TTTTTAGATCAAAATGGGCTTTATTGTCCAGATCTTCAAGCCCCCACAGCTTGTAATTTCTGTACAAACAAATTCCTGATTGATGCTATACTAGGGTGAGGAGACTCTTCTCATTATTATAGGGGAGGGACAGTGTTCTGGTAACTCTGAACTTCCAAATTCTTGGAGCCAATCCCATAGGAAGAAACTTTCTCAACTCTTGGTTATTTCCAGAACAGACTGATTCCCTCATTAACATAAATTTCGGGACTGATTCCCTCATTAACATAAATTTCGGGGTTTCTCTGCCTAAAAATATTGTTAATGATACTACTATAATCTATAAGAATCTTTCAAAACCATAAATAAGAATAACAAATAAAGGATAAAACTCCACAGTTTTATCCTTTATTTGTTATTCTTATTTAACTCTTGTCTAACATTATAAAACACCATTGTGTTGTTAAGTAATACTTAGGAAAATATACAAGAGGATTATAAAATGATTTAAAGACATAATCTGAATTTAAGACTCAAGAGAATATGGATCAAATACTGGAAAAGTTCTTAGATCTTTATACTCATTCATTCAAGAGCGATTTATTAAACACCTCCTATGTGAAACAGTTTGCAAGCTACTGTAAAAAGTTGAAAAGAAACAGGAAGTATGGCCTCAAGTTGACTGGAAACTTACAGTGTGAAATAAGTCAATCAGAAAAAGACAATTATCATATGGTCTCACTTCATAAGAGGACCATGAAGGAAGGGAGGGAAAACTGAAGAGGAAATTTTCAGAGAGGGAGAAAACCCATGAGAGACTCTTGGCTTTAGGAAATAAACCGAGGGTTGCTGGAGGGAAGGTGGGGGGGGAATGGGGTGATCGGACAATGGGCATATGATGTGATGAGCACTGGGTGTTATACGCAACTGAAAATTACTGAACACTGCATCTGAAACTAATGATGAATGATATGTTGGCTAATTGATTTAAAAAAAAACTTACAGTGCAATAGGAAAGAGGTGGCATGTTTATGTGGAAGCAGCAAGAAAGTGGAAGTGAGGAGTCAAATAACAAAGCACTAGTGCACTGCTTGGCCCACAGTGAGGAGGACTGTCTACAAGCAGTATAGAAGAAACAAATGTATAATTGAAGTGTAGAGAAGATCTCTAGGAAGAAGTAGAATTTGAGCTATGTTTGAGACTAGGTTGGATTTCTCAGTTTGTTAAACAATATAAGCAGTGACTTGTAGGTTGAAAGAAGCATGGAGTGCATTTCTATAACAAGCAACTCAAATGGAGCAGAGGATTCATGTGCTGTGAAGTCTAGATAGCTGGGAGGGAGGGTGGGGAGGGAGCATTGGAGGTTTCAGACTAAGGAATCCCTTAAAATCTGGCCATGGACATTGATTTTAACTTTGCAGATGAGAAACTTTTGTCAGTTGTTGTATTAGTTAGTGTTCTCCAAAGAAATGGAACCAGTTTTTATATGTGTATGTCTATCTCTATCTATAATATTATATATACATATTATATTATATTATATTTATATATAAATAAAAATATATATAAATATAAATTATATATATATAATATAATACTATGTATCTATAGCTAATGAGATTTATTATAAGAAATTGGCTCACATGACTATGGAAGCTGAGGGGTCCCATGATTTGCTCTTTGAAAGCTGGAGAACCGGGAAGCTGGTGGGGTAAGTCCCAGTCATCCAAGGGCAGATGATGTCTCAGCTCAAGGTCAGACAGAGAAAGCCTATTCTCTTTCCCTTCCGCCATCTTTTTGTTCTGTTCATCAGATTGAGTGATACCTACCCACATTCAAAAGGACCATTTGCTTTACTCAGTTTACTACTCAGATGGTAATCTATTATAAAAACATCTTCACAGACACACTCAGAAATAATGTTTAGCCAGATATCTGGACCTCCTAGGGTCCAGTCGAGTTAACATATAAAACTAACTATCACAATTTTTGAAGAGGGGAGTAACATAATTCAAAACAAAAAAATGAAAAACTTCCCTTCAGGAAAGTTGACTTGTGGTAATGAGTTAGGTGGTGAGAGACAAGACAGATGAGAAGCCATCAGACATAAATAGGCTCTTGTAGGAATATAGAAATGAAGTTAAAAAGGCTGGGTAGGATTAAGGGCAGAGGGAAGAAAAGACCAAGGTTTATTTTATAGGCAGAATTTTATAGTATTTGGTGATTAACCTGAAGGTGAATAGGTGAGTCAAACATTTTATGTCTGAATGTAGCTTTAGCAAAAGTAAAAATTTTGAGGGCAGAATCTGGTTTCAAGAAGGATGATTAGGGCTAATTTAGCATACAGATTTCCATATATTCAAGTGCAAATTTAGGAAACTGGAGGTACAGATCGAGAACCTGGGTATGAGACCATGATTGAGTGTTATGCCTTGGTGAGGGTAAAAGACAAGGGACCTTTGCTTTTCCAGATAACCAAAGATTATTATAAAGGCTGATCATTGGATAGAGAGATGTTATGTATGTAATAGTCACATAGCATAGTTTTAATAAAACTTAGAACTTATGGGCTCAGAGTTCCTAATGGCACTGAAGAGAGGGGGTTGTAATAGAGAGCTGAAGAAGTGGAGAAACAGAAGATATTTAGAGTCAAAGGAAGACGAGCCGCTGAGACAAGTCCTGTGAGAGGCAGTGCTGGCTGCAGGTGAGAGAGCCTTTGGCATGTGCTTTAGTGTAGAGCAAGCCAGAGCAACAGGGAAGGTGGGAAGCAGCACAAACAGACCGCAGGTGGAAGATGGGGCTACACATGTTTTCTCAAGGTTGCTGTCACTTGTATAATAAAATAAACTGAGTAGCATCAAGCAGTGTCTGACATTAAATGTTTACAATTCTTTGCTATTATTAGTAGTAGTAGGTTAAAAAAGGTAATTGTTTCCTTCTTTTCTTCTTATATGGCGCAGTTACATTTTATATTCTGGATTCTTCCCTGAAGTCGGTTTCTTGAGGGCTAGGAAGGCTCTTTCTCCCTGGTCCTTAGATACGAAAAAATTAATAAGTGCCTGGTTATACTAGGTCCTCAATGATATTTACAGAATAAATCCATGAGTGAAAAAATAAAATGTGAATGAATGGAAGAAGGGAGGAAGGAAAAGAATGTAGATTTATATAACTTAGGCCAGAATACTCCAACCAGATGATATAATCTAACTACAAATGTAACATAAAGTGCTTTTAGTCAGTAAACCTACTAGATTTGAATTGCGAGAATTCTGCATATGTGTCTTGCCTTCCAGGATTTGACATTGTATAATGAGGCAAAACCCCAACATGAAATTTCTATATCACAGAGTCAGTCATACTTTGGGTAAGATCATGTTTTCCAATCGTAATACACAAAATAATCTATCTTAAAAAAATAGAAAAGCAAATTTGGAATGTGGGCTTCCCTGGCATCAAATTATCATATAGCATCTTTTAGAATGAGGGATTGATTGTACAAAAATCATTAAGTTTAAACTCTAAGTATACTCTCCTTTCTTAATCACTGGAATGAATACAAATAGTTCCTGTGGTAGACATGGGTGCTCACCAGGATCCCTGGATCTCCTTCTTGGAACATGGACCCCTGGAATTAGGTGGGCCATGTGACTTTTTGGGTCAATGAAATTGAGTGGAAGTGACGAAGATCACTTCCAGGTCAAAGTTTGCTAGGGATGGTGGGTGTTCGCATTCCTCATGCTCTCCTTCCTGCCTTGGTAGATTCTGAAGCATTGTACTGAAAAGGTGGCACCATAAGATGATGGACCCTTTGTCATTCTGTGTCCTGGAACATCTGTGATGATAGCACACCCTGCTGATCCCCCTTGGACACAGTGGGAATGAAAAATAAGTGTTTCAAACCACTGAGATTTTTGTGGTTGGTTGTGACCACAATATAATCTAGCATATCCTGACTGACAAAGTCCTTCTATAACAGAGGAAAGAAAAGGATATTTCTCCCCATAATTCTGAGATTGTTAGAGAAAGGATACTCTATGACTATGTTATTGCCTTTATGTAGATAAAGTTAACATGTACTAAAAACTAAAAGGTCTATAGATCTTTTTCTTCAAAACTAAAAGATTAAAGTTGCATTTTCTAATTTGTTTTGGTTTTCCTACTCCATCAACACCAACAGTGTCTCTATATTTTTAGTATGCCTGAGGGAAATTATTGACAGTTCTGCTTTTACTATTTTATGTCTTCGTGAGAAAGGTGATTGGTTTTTATTTTATATTTATTTGCTCTAGGTTCAATATTAAGAAAAGGATATAAAGATCTATGGTATGAAAATAAAAGGTTTGCTTTATTCCAATACAGAAGTGAAAAGCCAATTTGAAAGTTTTGTTTCTAAAGGTTGAAGTCAAGGAAAAATGATAGAAAGACCAACCTGTTTAGTGGCCCATATTATTCTTTACTTCCATAAACTCTTCTTTTAAATGTTCATCTTATATGCAAATGCATAATGTTTTTTTTTTTTCTTTTTTTTTTCCACTCTGTCTCACACACATCCTGGAATCCCATGTGAGCTATTAGCCTGGGAGAACAGCCCTTTAAGATTTTGCTGTCTCTATTCATTGCATATACTGTAGCTTTGTACATGTTTATTTTGCTAGTTATATGTGTTCAGGCAGGAATTCAAATATGTGATTCTCATTCTTGCTTTCCAAGAGAATTCTCCTGAGGGGAGAAAAGCAATGTACATGTTTCTCTTCTTATTTGACAAAACCAAAAACAATCCTGGATTTAGACCCTTACAAGGAAATACGTTCCACACAAAGTAAGAGCAAAGGACTATCTTTGTTTCTCTTCCAGCTTTTGATCCGACCCACTTTTATTAAGAGACAATGTAGACAGCCCAGCATTAGCTCTAAAACCAGAAGGTCTTTCCTGCTCTATTCCAGGCAGGAGGGACCGAGTATTTACATAGAAGTACAATTTTTTCAGCGGAGGAATGATGGGGCTATGGTCACACTCTGCGTCTGAGAATCACTTCATGTTGGGGCTCAGTGAAGAAGTATGCATGTCACTGAGGGCAGGAAATGCTTAAAATGTTTAAAGGGAAAAAAATAAACAGTTTAAAAACCAGTTTAGGGGAAAATGGTGTGACTCATGGAAAAATACCCAAGTTCAAGTCCGAGCTCTCACAAGGTTTCATGGGCCCATGAGTGCATGAAGTTCATAAAAATGTCCCCACTAACCAATTATGATTACTCTCTGCCTTTAATTACTTTTCAACTGATGTGGAACTCAAGATATTATTAGCCTCTGCTTTGCTGAGGTAGACCATCGAACAATACAGTATAGGGCCGAAAAGGAAAAAAAAAAAAATCAGAGTGATGAATAGAGAATGCTGCTTGAAAAAAAACCTACAAAAATTTTTTTTGATATGGTCTTTGTTGGACATTTCCTCCCCTTATCTGCTTGTATTTTCACTTTTGCGTCGATAACGCCCAGACTGAGTTGAAACACGGTGATGGTTCTGCTATTCTCTTCGGAGTTCATTGTGACTTTTTTTTCCTTTTTTTCTTTTTCTTTTTTTTTTCTTTTTTATCATCAGCAGAAATAGAGGGAGACGGAATTAAACGGGAGCCGCAGAACTTGCGAGTGTGATAACAATACAAATGGATTTTCTCTAACAGAGAAAAACAGCTGTCTCCATTATTTGAATGCTTCACCTTTCTCCATTCCATTAATTGGGTCTTTGATCACAAGCTGAGGTGGAGAGGCCCTGATAAGGAATAGGTTATTAGTAAAGTAGCCTAAAGGAATGAATCGGGCCTGGCACTTGCTGCAGAAGATGAGATAAACTCATAATGCCTGTGTATGTGAGTGGTGGAGACTGATAGGGCCCTCCGACCGCCCTGAGCTGCTTGCAAAGGGAGAAGACTAATACTCCAGTGCTATGATAGCTAAGGCAGGATATAAATTGAGCTCCCGGGAATGGCATAGGATACAAATTCCATAAAGAGTTTTCTGTAAATGGCTTACACTTTTATATCAAACTGGGACAGAGTAGCCGCTAAAAATAAAATAAAATAAAATAAAATAAAATAAAACAGTTTCTTGATCTCACTATATGTTGAACACAACTGGAGGCTTTCGTCTAAGAAGGAGGAAAAATGACTGTTAAATTTGTTCACCAAGACATTAATAAGAGCACCCTTTGAAGTGCGGTAAAGCTAAATTGGAGGAATTAAATTTGATTGAATCTAAGCCTGTTTATTTTTCATTTCTGCAGAGCAGTGTTGAGTGATTTGTAATACTTCATTGGAAATCTTCAGAAACTTGCTATCATGTAATCCATTTTTTTGCTGAAGAATACGACCGCAGGGGACAAGGCCATATTGGTTTGTTGTTAATGTACTGGAAAGAGGTACTATGGAGAAAACAGTTAATATTAAATTACGAACACAAGGTTATCTTTCTGGCGCACATGCTCCACTGCCCTAGGCAGGGGTAATCTGTTAATAGCATTCAGCCAAAATGACACCATTAAGGAACTGAAGCTACACATCTTTTGCAAGCTGAATGATGTATAAAGCTGGTTTTCTATCATCCTAGATGCAATAAATTATCCATGCTGCTAAAAATTGATACAAGACAGAAGTTTGATAGAACCAGCACCCAGACATAAATGGAAGGCCAGGCTGGCAGGAAACGACACGACGATGGGAATGCTGCCACCAGGGTCTTTTTTATTTGTGTCGTTCTCTCTCCCCCAGCTCTGCTTTCTCAGGCACTGGGGGCCTCCGTGGCGAATGTGTTTTCGAGGCATTTTCCCGGTGGAGAGTGAGGAGTGACTGAGCAAGGCAGAAAATGAATAACACATACAATTATGCAGATGAGCACCTCGGAAAGGTTTGGATGTCAGGTCTACTTTGAATGAATCATTGCATTTCGGCGTCAGTTTCTGATTGTCGGTGCCTGAGTACGAAGCGAAGGACGTTACAAATGGCTTGCGCGGAGCCGTCCGATTGGTGTGTGACGCATTAGGAAACCATAACCTACTCCTCCTCGTTGCCCTTCGTGTTATTGGTTCCATTAACATGCAGAATAAATAGCTGGGAAAACAGTTTAGGATTATTTCCCATGATAGTTTCTCTCATTTTCAATTAATACAAATGCTTGAAAGACTTAAGGGACGCAGAGCCCCTATTCGTTCTAGCCAGGTCCTCACGGCTGTTGGCGGGGGGGTGGGGGGGTGGAAGATTTGCTAACCTACAATGGCAGTTTTGGTGAAACGAAGTAATATGCTGAATCCACACGTACTGAATTTGCACCATGCTCTCCAGCATTCTTCTGGGCACTGGAGTTGTAGAGAGAACGAGACACCATTCTTTAAATCCTTGCAGTCCAGTGGGAACTGGTACAATGGCCATGAAATGTCATGACGGAGGGAAGCCTGGGACCTTCAGAGCTGTGGGAGGTACGTCCTACATCTTCGGGCACGTTCAGGGCTGCTTGCCCAGAGGAAGCACCCAGCTCAAAGAGAACTTCTGAAACATCCCAGCACAGAGGAAATAACCATAACTGGCAAGTCCAACCACAGTCCTTGTCATATTCATAGGATATCAAGGATGGAACTAGCAGTGTGTGCACACAGGCGGGTCACTGTAGTTATGGCGCAGAATTCAGGGCACATACCAAGTGAGAACAGCGTTCCGGTGTTTATAGAAGCCCAGAAGCTAGAAGATTCCTGTTGGACTGGGTTTACCAGGCAGGAGGGACTCTACTGGGGCCCAGGGCATCATCTCCAGCCTCTGTCTTTTTACTCCAAATTATTTCCCAATTCCAGTGTGTCCCGTATGTTCAATATCTGCCATTTGATCTTCAGCCCATCTTTAAGAAGATAACTGCAGAAAACCAATTTTTTTTTAAGATTTTATTTATTTATTTGACAGAGAGAGATCACAAGTAGGCAGAAAGGTAGGCAGAGAGAGAGGAGGAAGCAGCCTCCCCGCCAAGCAGAGAGCCTGAGGGGGACTCGACCCAAAGACCCCGAGATCATGGACCCAGCCGAAGGCAGAGGCCCAACCCACTAAGCCACCCAAAACCCCAGCCTCTTCACTACTGTCTCTGCCTCAGCTTTGTCCCTCACCAATCTCTTCTCTGGAAGGAGACCAGAGTGATCTTTCTAAATAAAAACTGACCTGTCACTCCAGTTTAAATCCCGTGCTATGGTTGCCCTAAGGCAAAAACCAGCCCCTTCAGGCTGATGTATAAGCCTCAGCGTGTTCTGTTCACTCTGACCACATTCTCTGCCTCTGGGCTCTAATTACTGAAACTACCCTCAGTTTCTTAGTTTCTCTAGCCACCTTGGAAGCTTCAAGTATGTGTTGTCTGTACTTATAAGTTTTCTCCAAAACCCATCATCTCATCCTTACCCTTTTCCTAGCTAAACCGAATTTATTATTTGGATGTCAGAACTTCCCCTGATAACCAAATACGGGGTGAAGTGCCTTTATCTCTGACCTTGTAGCACCTGTATGTCTCCTGTCTTATATTTTTTTCTTCCCTTGGGGAGTGTACATTCTGTACAGGTCGGGTCTGTGGCTCTCTTGTCCACTTCGCATCTTCAGTGGGGCGACGTTTCTCACTGATGAGCTAAGGAGAACTGGGTGGCAGACTCAGTTGGAGGCTGAGTAAAGAAGGGAAAGTGGTGGTGTTTTGAAACTGCAGTGTGTTGACAGGAAGTAAGTCTTTATTGGAAAAGAAGGAAGAAAACATTGGCAGTAAACCTTAGATGGCTAGGCTATTTTCCTTTGTGCTAGATTGTTGAAACTGAATATGGTTGTTCCATGCATTTATTTGCCATATAGTTGCTTACCTTTACAAATGTGTAGACATTTTGATACCACAAGTAGTGGTCTTGAGGTAGCTATAATGTGGGGAAGTTATTTTCAATCTCTTATACCACAACTGTATAGAAATGCCACAGGGAAGCAACTGCAAATTAGCAAGTAAATGAACAGTTTGTCAATATGCAGATTAACAATCTATGGATTGAACAGCATTTACTTACTTCTTATCATGTTTCTAAAACTGGTCAACAAGAGAAGGAAGGGGAGACTGGCTGCAAAGTGTCCACAGCCTGGGAAAAAGGACTAAAAAAAGCAGGTGAACAGATGATTACAACAAAATGTTATGTTATGACAGTGTTGTGTAAGACAGGTACTGGGGAAGAGGAGAGAGAAAATTTTGTAAAGGAGATGATATTTAAGCTGCATTTAAAAGACCTAGGAGTAATGAGTAAAGAAAAATAGGAAGAGAAGGGAAGCAAAAGAAATAGCAAAGACAGGAAGTAAAGGAAGGATTTTAAAGAGTTTCATGGACAACTACGTGGACATAGCCAGAATTTTTCAGAACATCCCTCTTCCCAAGTATTTCATCTCTTTGTCCCCATTAGAACACTTGGACTGGTCAGAGCCATCAAGGTTCTGGTGCCCAGACTATTCACAAGCCATATAAAGCTCTGTGTGATAGGATCCTTGTTTATTTCTTTAGCCGCAACTTTCTCCCCATCCTCTTCAACACCGTCAAATTCCTCGTCACTTTTCCCCTACCATGGTGTGGTGTCTTTGCTCCATGCCTTTATTTATGGCACTCCCATTTGACTGACATAGTCTTTCTTTTGGGTAGCATCCTCAGTCTATCTCCTCCCACCCTGGATCCCATGCCCTTCCCCTTTGTAATCAATGTACTGCATTCATTTATTCAATAAGCATCTGTCAAATGTCTCCAAGTACTTAAGAGTATGAGTTCAGGGTTTGAGTTTCAGTATGTTTTGCCTGATCTATGAACTTGGTTGTATGAACTTGGGTGATGTGCCTAACTTCTATATATGTTTCAGCTTCCTCATCAATATCCTCATCAGAAATCAAGATAATATCTATCTTACAGGGTTTGAGGACAGATTACCTGAAATGGTACTTTTAAAAATATCTGTAAATATTAATAATTTGAAATATTTGGCCATGGGATAATAATAATAAATAATATTATTAGTGTGAGTCAACCTTTAAGCCTAGATGGTGAAGACATAAAAATGCATAAAACACAGCTCCTGCCATCAAAGATTTTATAATCTGCTGGAAAGCAGACACATAACTAGATACTATGAAAAGAGTATGAATTGTTCTATGATAACGAGATGCTAGACTTTTTGAAAAAACAGTCATCTCCTACATTTTGTAGAACCATTGAGATAGATGTTTTAATCTGAAATCACCTGAAAGGACTACCATTTTCCACCCAGTCTGCATAAATTTGGCATTTAAGTGTTGACATAAGTCAGAGGAATCTAGTAAAAAAATGATATAGCTGAGCATTCAATTTAGCTGAGAACAAGCCCCCTTAGAAGTGAGAAGGAACCCCTCAAATCCATTTAGCGCTACACCTTTATGTGACTAAGGAGGAAACTTTGATCCTTGCCCCCACTACAGGGCTTAAGTCCTTGGGATGGGGTCACACAGTGAATTAGTGACTGCATTAAGGGTAGGACCCACATTTCCCAATCTTGGTTCAGCACCCTCTCCATAACTGCACATACATCCCTTTGCTTGTCCTCTTGTTATCGTGAATTGTTTCAAAACCTGTACAAACCTGTTTCCCCAAGGAAAGCTAAATATGGCTTTCCAGTATCATGCTCTTTGTCTGATATTCTGGTGTACTCTACTTCTGGGCTTGGACCTGCCCCGATGCATCCCAGAGCCTGGAAGACATCTCCTATCCTCTTCATAGCCAGCCCTAAGGGTACCAGTATGAAATGACTCCTTCCTTTTCCTTCCTCTCTCTCCCTTCCTCCCTCCCTCCCTCATTCTTTCTTTCCTTTCTTCCTTCCTTCCTTTCTCTTTCTTTTTTTTTTTTTTTGATTTTTTTTATTTATTTGAGAGGGATAGAGGAGAGGAGAGGGCAGAGGTAGTGGGAGATACAGTCTTAAATGGACTCTGCGCTCACTGAGGAGCCCAAAGTGGGATTCTCATGACCCCGAGATCACAACCCCGAGATCAGGACCAAGAGCCAAAAACAAGAGTCTGATGCTTAACTGACTTCACCACCCAGATGCCCAAACTCCTTCCTTTTCTAATGTCACTACACAGAGTTTTCTAAACCTCTAACTTTGGCACTTCATTGTAGTTCGTATTGTTTCATGTTTCATGTATCTCTCTTGGAATGTTTCACATACAGGGTTTTGTTTTTTTTTTTTAATTTAAATTCAATTAGCCAACATAGAGTGCATCATTTGTTTCTGATGTAATGTAGAGCTCACTAATTCATCAGTTGCGTATAACATCCAGGGCTCATTACATCAAATGCCTTCCTTAATGCCCATCACCCAGTTACCGCATCCCTCCGCCATCCTCCCCTCCAGCAACCCTCAGATTGTTCTCTGTAGTTAAGGGTCTCTCATGATTTGTCTCCTTCTCTGATTTCTTCCCATTCAGTTTTCCTTCTCTTCCCCTATGATCCTCTGCTCTATTTCTTATTATTCCACACATGAGTGAAACCATATGATAATTGTCTTTCTCTGAATGATTAATTTCATTTCATAATACCTTCCAGTTTCATCCACGTCAATGTAAATGTTAAGATTTCATCCTTTCTGATGGCTGAGTAATATTCCATTGCATGTGTCTGTGTTTATGATGTGATACATATATATACATGTGTATAAATATCACATCTTCTTTAGTGGAAAGCACTGATCACAAGGCATTTCCGAGTTGCCTACCACTATGCTGCTTCATATATGGAGATACTCAAATATTTTTGAATGGAATGGACTGAAATTTAAGTACTCTTCCTCCAAACTCCATGTCATTTGGGAGAAAAGTACATCCTTGGTATTGTCCTATGTTTTGGGGGATATATTTGAAGGTCTTAATTTGCTGGCTTCATTAGAAGTCTACACTCCATACATTCTACTACATTCTACTTTTTCCTCAGGTGTGCACAAGCTATTTGTTGTGCCCAAAACACTCTGCCTCCTAACTCATATGGATAACATCTCTTCATCTTTAAAGTGTCTACTAAGAATGTTACTTTTAGGGGCCTCTCCTACAAACTCTGAGCATCAACTACACTTTTCTTCACAGCACCAGTGATATGAAACTAGAACGTATGCTCAGGGAACTAGTAGAAACTAGTCTGTAAGTTCTTCAAAGGCAGGTGCAGCTTCTTACTCACTCTTCTGTCCCTTGTATCCCATATGGAGTTGGACACATTCTATCTGTTCAGTAAATGTTTGATAAGGGTGTGAATCAAATTGCTAATTTATGGCATGTAGATAGAGACTGTGGAAGAGTGTGACCAGCCTACACACAACCTTGCTGTAGGAAATTGGAAGTCTTCTCACCATATTTCTGCTTCTTAGAATGTCACATTAGAAGACAGGTGGCTATAAAGTTGTGGTTTGTTAAAAGGTAGCTTTGGCTATCAATCAAATAACAGTCAATTTGATTGCTTTATTAGTAGGCTGCAAATATTGCTGCTCTTTGAAACACTAGAATATGTATTTTAATAAAAATCACTGGAAAGGTAAAGTTCTTGGGGTCTAAATCAATGTTCAAGTAAGGAGTAGCTTGGCAAAGTTGTGATTGGTTGAAGTGTCAATATCATATAAATGCTGTGTGCACCTTGGATACTCTGCTAAGATTTATGAAAGACAGATCATAGGTTGAAGGCAGGTCATAGAGAGCAGGTTGTGTCCCGAGTAAATTGTAGACCTACTGCAGTCATCATTCTATGCATCCTTAGAAGCTCCTGCTAATCCAAGCTGGCATCTAGCTTTCAGTGTTTTTATCCAGCAATAAAGTCTAAATGTATATGACAAACAAGACGCTTGTATATTCATTTGCTATGTTTAATTAAAAAATTATTTTCTTCAAATTATTTTCTTCAAAGTTGGTCCTAGGATAAACTGATGAATAAAGAAGGACTTCTGGAAATCTCCAACTTATTTTTTCTTCACTTCTGCTACCCGACCATATTCTCTATTTCCTAATCCACTTCATTTGCCCCTCTATCAAAATTGTCTACAGCCCTTCACATTCTTAATTAAAATCAAAACTCAGGAGAGGGTTTTATTGAATCATTCATAACAAAAATACAAAGTGTAAGATCAATGTTTTGTTATTCTCAAGAACACTTATCTCATAATCAAGCACAAGAAATCTTATGGCAATTTGTAATGATTCTGATTATGGCTTCCTAAGAATCAAGGAATGGATATATTGGTATTTGGAGAGTCGGAATAATCTTTTCAATCCTTCTTATATTACACCACAATGAACTCAATTAATGATGTTAAATATGTATAATAACTTCTGACGTATTTTCTAAGCTTAGCATTTTCTTCAGGGAATTTTTAGAATCTCATGATAGTCACCTTATTTAATAGCTGGACCAACAATGACTGGGTAGGGCAGGTTAGGATACAGACTCTGAAGTTGCACTTGCTGCATTTGATTTCCAGCTCTGCTACTTAATAGCTGTGCTAATTTGGCCTATAACTCTAAGCCATTTAACTTCTTGGAAAAACTGATAATAACACACATGTCTCAAATTTCAATTAGGTCTAGTAGTTGATAGTGCTGTTCAAGTTTTCTATGTATTTTTTTAAATTTTGTTTAATTGTTTCAATGTCTGGAGAGGAGTGTTAAAATCTCCTACTATAATGTCGGTATTGTCTATTGTCCCCTTTAATTATGTCAATGTATGCTTTATTTTGAGGCACCACTTTTAATTGCATATACATTGATATATTTTCCGATAAACTGTCCTTTTTACATTAAAATTTATCTTTCTTTATATGTGGTAATATTTTCTGTTTCAAAGTCTCTTTTTACTGATATCAAAATAGCCACCCCAGCTTTGTTATGCTTACTGATCGCATGGTATATTTTACTCTGTCCATTTACTCTCAACCTCTCTGTGTCTTTACAGTTCATGTGTTTTACCCATAGGTAGCATTTAATAGTATCTTGCTTTTGAAAATCTACTCTGTCAAGTTCTGCATTTTAATTAGGGTTTTTAGATTATTTAACGTCTCTATTGTCACACGGTGATCTTTTCTCCTTGTGTCTGTGTCTTCACATGGCCTTTTCCCTCTGCATGTATCCTTCTTGATGTCCCTTCTCCTCTTCTTGTAAGGATACGAGTCCTATAGGTTAAGCCTTCCCTCAACTCCGGCATGACCCTATCTTAACACATCTGCAAAGACCTGATTTCCAAAACTCATAGGTACCAGGGATTAGGACTTTAATGTATTTTTTGAGGGAACATAATTCAACCCACAACACCTCACTATTTACCACTTCTATTGTTCTTCATTCCTAAAGATCCTTTTTCTGGTATCATTTTCCTACATCTCGAAGAACTTCTTTTGTAGAACAAGTCATAGGCAAGAAGTGCCTTTAATTTTACTTTATCTGAAAATGTCTTTATTTTACTTTCATTCTTGAAAAGTAATTTCATTGGATATGCAAATATAAATTGGTAGTTTCTTTATCTCTTCATTTTAAAGATATTCTATCTTATGGCCTCTATGGTTTTTAATGAGAAATCCAGGGTCATTTGAATTGTTTTTCCCCTGTGGGCACCTTACAATTTTTCTCTAGCTACTTTTAAGATTTGTTTCATTTTCTTTGTTTTCTAACAGTTCGTTTTTGACATGTTGAGGTGTGATTTTCTTTGAACTTATCCCATTTAGGGTTTGTTGAATGTCTTGAATCTATACATTTATATCTTTTAATAAATCTTAGATGATTTCCATCATTATTTTTTCAAATGCTTTTTCTATCTCTTTCTCTTCTTCAGATGAACCTCTAATTACATTCATATTAGAACTTGCAATATTGTCCCACAGATGACTTAAGTTCTGTCCATTTTTTCATCTTTTTTTCACCTCTGTTTTTCATATGGGATCATTTTTATTTGAGAATCTTCCACATCAAAAAAATTTTTTGGTATGTTAATGATAGCATATATAACATTGTGACTCTTAGATTTTGTAGACTCTGGGACTCGTTATCTTCTGGAGAATGTTGTTGTTAATCAGGTACTCTATGTGGGAGGGGCAGATAGATGTCCTGTAAAGGACTGAGAACATAATGGTACATGGTGAGGGACCATGATGCAATGCTCTTCCACAGAGAACTTTGGTGCTATCCAGACTCTAAATGCCTCCAGTGAGACAATGACTCCAAAGAGAATCAATCTAGAGATAGCTGTTGGAATGCCTGTTGAAATAGGAACAATGCCTAGAAGGAAATACTTCTTGATGAAAGGACATGTACGATACTCTGGGAACTCTTATTGGGTGGCGGGGACTTCCCAGGAAACCTAAGGTCCTATAAAGTGTACTTAAGTGACAGACCTATGATATATCGTTTGTTACTGTTACCATGGCTCATTAGAATATATAAGCTAATAACACTTGCTAAACTAGGTTTATAGTAAGGTGATATCGAATAGTTCCACTATTTTAGTGTGTGTTAATCCCCCTCCCCCCTTTTAAACAATTCCTGATCTCACTGCTGGGATTCTCATTTCAAATTCTTTTTTTTTTTTAAGATTTATCTTTTTTATTTTAGAAAGAGAGAAAGAAAAACAAAAAGAGCATAAGTGGGGGGAGCGACAGAGAGAGGGAGAGAGAATCCTCAAGCAGACTCCACTGAGTGCAGAACCCCACAAAGAGCCCCATCCTAGAACCCCAAGATCATGACTTGAGCTGAAAGCAAGAGTTGGATGCCCAACTGACCGAGCCATTCAGGTGCCACTTCAAATTCTCTTAACAAATTCTTACTACAAGTGGCTGATACAGAGAATACTTATTTGACAAAGACAGACTCATGTCCTTTGTTATTATTTCTTGATATGTGCCATATTTGTCCTAGAGCCTAAATAATTGTATAATTCTGGAAAGTAATGAATCTAAAAATCAGAGAGGTCCATTGAAATCACCCTGTTTAACTTCTGACCTATCTAGGGAGAGAATTCTGTTGGATGGAGCATTTTTGGCATGTAGATTATGATTGTTGTTTCTTCGAAAAGAGCTTCTGGGAAGAGGAAGTGAAGTCAGTGAACTACTTCACTAAACAAGAGTTGGGTCCATTCTAGAATTTACTGTGTTTTTCCATTTAGGACTGAGTTTATGCTCTCCTGGCTCCTTTGATTCTAGTTCTTGAATAATCTAAAAGGTTTTCTTCCTAACAGACTCTTAACTAGAGAACACACTGATGGTTATCAGAGGGGAGGTGGATGGGGGATGGGTGAAATAGGTGATGGGAATTAAGAAGTACACTTATGATAAGCACAGAATGATATATGAAACTGTTGAATCATTTAATTGTACACCTGAAACTAATATCACACTGTATGTTAAACAACTGGAATTTAAATAAAAACTTAAAAAGGGCTTCTTCTGTTAGGAATGGGAGTACATTGATTTTTATTTGTATATTTGCCACACACAAGCTTACTCTCTGCCCTTTAGTCCTTTATCTTTAGTTTTCTTCACCCTGCTCAACTAGATCATCACATTATTCGAGTTCTTACTACTGCCTGACTTAATGAGATACATTGCATTGCACTCATAGTGTTAAAAAAATGTGATTAAAACATACTGTAGCAGATGTGTCAGAGAGAATACTATTTCTAAGGCTGTGGGAAGCCATTGGAAGTTTCCCAAAGAATTATTTAATAAATTCTGCTGCTCATAAAACTAAGAATGAGATTATTATTGATATATTCATTCAAGACAAAAACTAACAGAGAAAAGAGAAGATTGTTTAGAGAAAGAAAATGAAAGCAAAAAAGAAAAAGATTTTAAGGCATAATTCTAAAATGAGCTTATAGATAGTCTAAAGAACATCTGGGTAGCCTTTAGTGAACAGTTAAACTCTTAAAAAAATTGCAAAATGAAAAAGGAAAAAAGAAAATAAATGACTTTTCAAATAGCTTCCATGCTGTTGGTGACTGGATCAGTGTAGCTGCTGGAGGAAACTGAAAAGATGTTTTTGTGTAAATACAGGTACTTGAGGTTTTAAGGCATTTTGTTCTAAAGTTCCCAAGGGAAGATCTTACTTGATAAATACTAATAAAATAAACAGAACCTGTAGGTTTTTAATAGCAATTCTACTCTTGACCAATTTGTCTCAGGGTTCTTCTAGCCCAGTGACATGACAGCATTTGAAACTCAGGTTTTATTCTATAGAGTTCTGCATGTTTCCGTACCTTCCCTCTCCATTGATTCATTGACTCCTACATGGGAAAGGGAAAGAATACAGTTCTTTGGTTCTTTGTGATAACAAATGTTTGAATGGGCAGCTTTTGGCTCAAATGCTATTTCTGCGTGTATTTGTGATTTCCGAAAGTGGGAAGCGATGCTACTATCTCTATCACACTGATTTTCCTGAATTTAACATTCAAGAGTAATTTTTCTAAGAGTCACAAAAATAGCTTACGTGACATCTACAATTTTTTTATTTTTTTTAAAGATTTTATTTATTTATTTGACAGACAGAGTTCACAAGTAGGCAGAGAGGCAGACAGAGAGAGAGAGGGGGAAGCAGGCTCTCTACTGAGCAGAGAAAGCCCAATGTGGGGCTCGATCCCAGGATCCTGAGATCATGACCTGAGCCGAAAGCAGAGGCTTAACCCACTGAGCCACCCAGGCTCCCTGACATCTACAATTTTTGACAATAAATTCTGTCTATAATGTAATATTTATGGATTATTCTTCTGATGGCTTTACATACAATTTTTGAACTGCTTATCTTATCCCCACTCATATTCTGCTTATCCTCTATCATCTAGGAGTTTTCAGAGGTCCACTAATGGCTACTTCACATTGTGTATTTGTAAAAGGGTAAAATGTTAATGCATATGACTTTGTATATCATAATGAGTAATATAGTTAAAAGCATATATGGCCAGATTGTTTTTCATCCAGAAAACTTTGGGCCAGTCAAGTGGACAGCCTAATCATTTCTTTTTCTCTTCACCCTATAGAAACATGGACTCACATACAAACATACCTTACCCAGTACTGTTTTAGCATCTTAAAGATAATGTTTTCTTCAGGGCATTTGGATGGCTTAGTCCATTGAGCGCAGGACTCTTGGTTTCTGCTCGGGGTCATGATCTCAGGGTTGTGAGATTGAGCCCCATGTGAAGCCTGACATCAGGCTTTATGCTCAGCAGGGAGTCTGCTTGAGATTCTCTCCCTCTCCCCTGCCCCAACCCCCATTCTCTTTCCCTAAAATAAATAAATAAAAAAATTTTTAAAGATACTGTTTTTTTGACCAACCCTTCCATCTCCTGCCTAAAAAAAATTTTTAATCAAATAAACCCCATAAAACTCTAATAGTCAAAATTTGTCTAACATGGTCAAAGCTTCCTCCTATTCATACATATGCCATATATAACCTTGGGTCAAACCACAATATATGCTTAATAAAGTCCAGATTGAAGAGGACTTGGAAAAACACCTAGAAAGTATACAAGAACGTATAGATCTGGGGCGCCTGGGTGGCTCAGTGAGTTAAAGCCTCTGCCTTCAGGAGGGTCCTGGGATCGAGCCCCGCATCAGGCTCTCTGTTCAGCAGGGAGCCTGCTTCCCTTCCTCTCTCTCTGTCTGCCTCTCTGCCTACTTGTGGTCTCTGTCTATCATATAAATAAATAAATAAAATTAAAAAAAAAAGAACGTATAGATCTCAGGAAAACCGATTGAAAACAGCTCTACCAAGTAGGAGGCACAATCTGAGAGAGAGAAAGAATGCTCTATTTGGAACAGTAAAAACAGGGTATGTAGGTGGTTTTCAGAGCTTTCATCATTTTTGGGTAGGGTGATGAAATGAGGGAAGGAGGCTGGTGCAGGGGGGGATGGTGAGGAAAACATTAGACATCTTATCTTTGCAGAGAATTTGTGGTTGAGGAGGAGTAGAAGAGGACATCTTTGAGTTGATAGCAGCCCTATAATAATATACTGTGGGGGAAATGTGAAAACTAAAATGTTCACTCACATGCATGGCCCTTAATCCAAAGAAACCCCAGGGTGTACAAGGGACAATTTCTGCCACGCTGGGACTCTGACCTGATCTCTCTTTCTATAGATCTCTTCCAAATGGCTGGTCTAGGGAGAACTACTGTCATTAAAAAAGGATATAAACAAGATAAAGTCATTGGGTCTATACAAAAATATTACAACTAAAAGAGAAGAACAGGGAAAACAAATGACAGATAAAAATTCACTAGAAAAATGTTATAAGGAGTATGTAAAAAATGGAGTCTAAATATATTGTTGTGACTTATAAAACAAATATATTTTACAAGTATAAGTGTAGAGTAGAAATTTGGGAGTGTAGGGAAGAGATGATGGCAACCAAAGGAGATAAACAGAAACAGCTGTAATTCAGGAAAATGGAGGAGAAAAAAAGAGAATACCATTTATACCAGTTATAAAGACCACTTTGTAAGTAGCACAGGAGAGACAAGTCACTGTTGAAAATGAGGTAAAGACAGGATTGAGAAAACCATTTTAAGTGAAGTAATGAACAAAAGATAGACAGAAAAATAGATGTTGGGCAGAGAGAAAATTCAACCCAAGTGTAACAGGTGATTTTGAAGAAGAGAATAAAACACAGGAGAAATATTTTAAAGTTGTCTTCATTTTCCATTCTGCATAACAATTAAAAAAATAAATTTAGCACCTTAAAACAATACTCATTTATTATCTCATAGTTTCTACAGATTAGAAATTGGGCATAGCTCAACTGAGTTTTCTGTTTAGGGTTTCACAAGGCTAAAATCAAGGAGTTGACCAACTGTGCTCTTATATGAAGGACCCGGGAAAGAATCCGCTTCTGAGCTTATTCAAGTTGATAGCAAAATTCAGTTTTTTGCAGCAATAGGACTGATGTCTCTGTTTCCTAGCTGATAACTGTGGATCAGTCTCACCTTTGAGAGTGCTTCCTACATTCCTCGTCATGGACTCCATCCATCTTCAAAGCCAGCAGCAGCACATCCAATTTTTTTTTGTGATTTTTCTAATCTTTCTGATACCTGTTATCTACCTGAGAAAACTCTGCTTTGAGGGCTCATGTGCTTACACTCTGACCCTAATTTTTTTTATTGTGAGATCAACTGTGACATTTTTTAAAACATTTTTTAATTTAAATTCAATTAATTGACATATAATGTATTATTGGTTTCAGAGGTAGGGCTTGTGATTCATCAGTCTTATATAACACCCAGGGCTCATTAGATCACATGTCTTCCTTAATGTCCATCACCCAGTTACCCCTTCTACTCCCCTACCATCAAGCAACCCTTCAGTTTATTTCCTATGATTAAGAGTCTTTCATGGTTTGTTTTCCTTTCTGTTTTTTTTTTTTAAGAGATTTTATTTATTTATTTGACAGAGATAGAGAGAGATCACAAGTAGGCAGAGAGGCAGGCAGAGAGAGGGGGAAGCAGGCTCCCTGCTGAGCAGAAAGCCCAATGCGGGGCTTGATCCCAGGACCCCGAGATCATTACCTGAGACAAAGGCAGAGGCTTAATGCACTGAGCTACCAAGGTGCCCTGTCCTCTCTGGTTTTGTCTTGTTTCATTTTTTTCTCTCTCTTCCCCTATGATCTTCTGTTTTGTTTCTTAAACTCCACATATCAGTGAGAACATTTGAAAATTCTTTCTCTCTGTCTAATTTTGCTTAACATAATACTCTCTAGTTCCATCCACATCATTGCAAATGGCAAGATTTCATTTTTTTGTTGGCTGCATAATATTCCATTGTGTATATATACACCACATCTTCTTTATCCATTCATCTGTCAATGGACATCTGGGATCTTTCTGTAGTTTGGCTATTGTGGATATTGTTGCTATAAACATCGGGGTACAGGTGGCCCTATGGATCACTACATTTTTATCTTCAATATAAATACCTAGTAGTGCAATTTCTGGGTTGTAGGGTAGCTCTATTTTCAACTTTTTGAGGAACCTCCATACTGTTATCTAGAGTGGTTGCACCAGCTTGCATTCCCATCAAGAGTGTAGGAGGGTAGGGGCGCCTGGGTAGCTCAGTGTGTTAAGCCTCTGCCTTCAGCTCAGGTCATGATCCCAGGGTCCTGGGATCAAGCCCCGCATCGGGCTCTCTGCTCAGCAGGGAGCTTGCCTCCCCCCGCGCTCTTTGCCTGCCTCTCTGCCTACTTGTGATCTCTGTCTGTCAAATAAATAAATAAAATCTTAAAAAAAAAAAAGAGTGTAGGAGGGTTTCTCTTTCTCTGCACCCTCGTCAACATCTGTCATTTCATGACTTGTTAATTTTAGCCATTCTGACTGGTGTGAGGTGGTATCATGTTGTGGTTTCTCTGATGCCAAGTGATATTAAACATTTTCTCATGTGTCTGTTGGCCACTTGGATGTCTTCTTTGCAGAAATGTCTGTTCATGTCTTCTGCCCATTTCTTGATTGGATTATTTGTTCTTTGGGTGTTGAGTTTGATTAGTTCTTTATAGATTTTGGATATTAGCCCTTTATCTGATGTGTTATTTGTAAATATTTTCTTCTGTTGGTTGTCTTTTGGTTTTGTCAACTATTTCCTTTGCTGTGAAAAAGTTTTTAACTTGATAAAATCCCAACAGTTCATTTTTCACTTCGTTCCCCTTGCCTTTGAAGATGTTTCTGCAAGAAGTTGCTGTGGCTGAGGTCAAAGAGGTTGATGCCTGTGTTCTCCTCAAGGATTTTGATGTATTCCTGTCTCACATTGAGGTCTTTCATCCATTTTTAGTCTATTTTTGTGTATGGTGTAAGGAAATGGTCCAGTTTCATTCTTCTGTCTGTGGCTGTCCAATTTTCCCAACAATGTTTGTTGAAGAGACTGTATTTTTTCCATTAGATATTCTTTTCCACTTTGTCAAAGATTGGTTGACCATAGAGTTGAGGGTCCATTTCTGGGCTCTCTATTCTGTTCCATTGACCTATGTGTCTGTTTTTGTGCCAGTACCATACTCTCTTGATGATTATAACTTTGTAATAGAGCTTGAAATCTGGAATTGTGATGCCGCCAGCTTTGGTTTTCTTTTTCAATATTCCTTTGGCTATTCAGGGTCTTTTCTTGTTCCATACAAATTTTAGGATTATTTTTTCCAGCTCTGTGAAAAAAAGTTGATGATATTTTTATAGGTATTGATTTGAATGTGTAGATTACTCTAGGTAGCATAGACATTTTAACAATATTTGTTCTTCCAATCTGTGAGCATGGAATGTCTTTCCATTTCTTTGTGTCTTCTTCAATTTCTTTCATGAGTGTTTTGGAGTTTTCTGAGTACAGATCTTTTGCCTCTTTGGCTAGGATTATTCCTAGATATGTTATGGATTTGGTTACAATTGTAAATGGAACTGACTCTTTAATTTCTCTTTCTTCTATCTCATTGTTAGTGTATAGGAATCCAACTGATTTCTGTGCATTGATTTTTTATCCTGCCACTTTGCTGAATTCCTGTATGACTTCTAGCAATTTTAGGGTGGAGTCTTTTGAGTTTTCCACAGAATATCATGTTATCTGCAAAGAATGAGAGTTTGACTTTTTCTCTGTCAATTTTGATGCCTTTTATTTCTTTTTGTTGTCTGATTGCTGAGGCTAGGACTTCTAGTACTATGTTGAACAGCAGTGGTGAAAATGGACAATCCCTGCCATGTTCTTGATCTTAGGGGAAAAGTTCTCAGTTTCTTCTCACTGAAAATGATATTCATTGTGGGCTTTTCATGCATGGCTTTTATGATATTGAGGTATGTTCCCTCCATCCCTACACTGTGAAGGTTTTAATCCAGAAAGGGTGCTGTACTTTGTGAAATGTTTTCTCTGCATCTATTGAGAGGATCATATGGTTCTTGCCCTATCTTTTATTTATGTTCAACTGTGACATTTAATGCAACATAATCATGAGAAAAATAACTCAACAAAGTCCCAGGATCCAGACATTAGAATGTGGAATACTGGGGATGATTTTTAGAATCCTTCCTACCATGAAAATATCACCATAAGAAATTCCTCCAAAATAAAGGAAGAATTAAATCTGTAGTTGCAGAGGGCATGCTGTCCTTAAAAATAAATGCAGATACCATATGATAGATCCATATCATTATACATTTGTCCAAACCCATGGAAGGCACAATACCAAGAGTAAACAGTAATTGAATTGTGGACTTGAGATGATAATGTGTCAGTGTGTGTTTATCAGTTCTAACAAATGTACCACTCCATGGAGAATGTGGATAATGGGGAAGACTATACATGTGTGGGGACAGGGGTATGTTTGAAATCTCTATACCTTGTCCTCAAATTTGCTGTGAACCTAAAACTGTTCTAAAAAAAGAAAGTCTTAATAAAAAGTGAGTGAATAAATAAATAAATGCAGAATGATAAAAATTGACAAAATGGACCTTAAATAAAGCAGCACTATTCACAATACCTAAGATATGGAAACAACTTAAGTGTTCATTGGTGGGCAAATGGATAAAGAAAATGTGATATATATAGATATATATTATATATGTGATACATATAGATATATAAGATGGGTAGAGTATCCAGCCTTATGGAAGAAGTAATTTCTGCCATTTATAGCAACATAAATGAAATTTGAGGAAATTGTGCTAAGTGAAGCAAATCAGACAGAGAAATACAAATGCTGTATAATCTCACTTATATGTGAACTCTAAAACAGTCAAACTCATGGAAGTAAGGAATAGAATGATGATTGCTATGGGCCTGGGGAAAGGGAGAAATGGGGATGCTATCGGTCAAATGATACAAAGTGTCATTATTCCAAATGAAATAAGTTCTTGGGATCTAATGCACAGCATAATGACTGTAGTTCATAATACCATATTGTATATTTGAAACTTGCTTAGATGATAGTTTTAAATAAGTCTTCTCAAAAAATGAGAAAATGAAAAAATGATAACTATATGGAAGTGGTTAGCACATTTATTAGTTTGATTGTGGTGGTCATTTCACAATGTATACATATCAAAACATCATGTTGTATACATTAAACATATACAATGTTTCTATGTCAATCATATTATAATTAAGCTGTTAAAAAAAAATTCTCAGGTACCTGGGTGGCTCATTTGGTTAAGCATCTGCCTTCAGCTTAGGTCATAATGTCGGCGTCCTGGGATAGAGCCCCATGTCAGGCTTCTTGCTCAGTGGGGAGCCTGCTTCTCCCTCTGCCACTCTCTCTGCTTGTGCTCTCTCTCTCAAATAAATAAATAAAATACTCAAAAAAGAATTTTCTTTGCCTATAGTATTAGAGAAAGATCAATTCACCAAAAAATAAAAAATAAAAATTCAAACTGATCTCAGATTTCTCCTTGGTGATTAAATGCCAGAACAGAATTTAATATTGCCTATGAAGTTCCCAAGGTAAGAAAACATAAACAAAGACTTTTATGCCCAATAAAACTATGATTTAAGCATGAAATCCACAGATAAATACTTTTAAATAGGACAGAGAACAAGTAATATAGTTTCAGTTAAAATTTCTTGAATAAAGTAGTAGACAGAGGACTTCAGCCAGCCAGATAATGAATAGAAAGACTCCAAAAAAGTGTTTGTGTTCACATAACCAATGTTATTTTTTACAACAAATATCCTCCCGCAAACTTCAATGGCTTAACACAGTAAAAGTTTATTTCCTGCTTATATCACTTTTCACATTGTCATGACAGGGACTCCAGCTCCTTCCACGTTGCAGCACTGGAACCTCTGAAAGCCTCCTCAGAGAACTTCCTGGATAGTCTGCATTCTGCTGGTTAACAAGCACAGTGAGAGAGGGGAGGGTCATGTGATACAGTTAGTGCCTAGGCCTGGAAGTGGTGTATATTTTATCAGTGTACATTTTACCTGATCTGGTGGCCCTAATCTCACTCCAAAGGTTTGCTGAGGGTGTACTCTTGTTTGTGTTCAGGAAGACCAAATGGAATTGAATACCATCTAGTACTTGGACTAGATTCCATGACCTTTCCTACTTGTCACAATGTATCTATTTCATTTTTCCTCCCCTACAAAGAACATATCCATTCTCCAAGGGACACATTCCCAAATTCCCTCCAACCACTGTGTCTAGTTCAAAGTCAAGGTGACGTACAGTCTTCTCATTAGGTTCAGATATGGTTCCCTGTCGTATAAATAAAAGCATGTAAAATTGGGCACCAGGGTATCTCAGTCGTTAAGTGTCTGCCTTCGGCTCGGGTCATGATCCCAGGGTCTTGGGATTAAGCCCCACATCGGGCTGCCTGCTTCTCCCACTCCTATTCCCTCTGCTTGTGTTGCCTCTCTCGCTGTGTTTCTCTCTGTCAAATAAATAAAATCTTTTTTTTTTAAAGGGACATAAAATAAATAGTAAAGAAATTAAAATAAAAAGCAATTAAAACTGTCAAAATAAATAAAAATAAATTTAAAATAATTCTCCCTTCCCCCACTCATTGAATATACAGCAGTAAATTGTTTCCATCATGGGTCCTTGTTAAGATGTGACATGTTGAAATCTTGGCCCAAGTATACTTTACAGTTGGCCCGATGATCATTTTCGCAGTTCCTTATAAGCATAATTGGGAGGGATACACTTGGCAGTAAGCAGTTCTCTCACATTGGTTCTCAGGCTAGTAGAATAAGAACTGTAATATCAGAGGGGAAAAAAGTGGAAGAACCTGAAACTTCCCCTTCCACAACAACCAATAAATATGTTAAATGACTCAGAAGAAGTCTAAGCCATATTCAGTGGCCTCATAAAGGCTCATCTAATGCACTAACTTGGAGAGAATATCCTACACTTTTGGGGTAACTCCTTTAAGAATGTGGTGTATGCATTGAAAAAATAGCCATTACATGTTGTTTTTCTGCTTACAGAATACTGAATGCCTGACATTGGAACATTAAATGATGTGCTCAGAAATGCATATCTTGTTCTGAGTATTGTCAGACTGACGGTCGGTCATAAGGTAAAGTGGGTACAGTGATAGTCTACTGCACAAAAAGAAATGGTACACTCTGGACCAAGCCCAAACAGGCCTGGAGTACAAAGAAGTCACAGACGTGGGTGTCCCAGAGCTCCAACTTGTCTACATTTGCTGCACCTGGGCAACTCACATGTATGGGCTTCCCTAAAAGTATTATCCCATTAGGACATTAAATCCAGTGATGACAGTTGATTATATAAGACCCTCTTTGCTGTAGAGTTGTGATATAATCCCTCAAGAAAATTAGCCAGCCCCTTGGCAGATTCATGCCATTGTCCTTCTGGACCGTCCTGGAGGGTGAGTAATCCAACTTCATGGTTTGCTTTGCCAGCCACAGTGCTTTGGCCAGCACCGCTATTCAAGCATGCACAGAGTGTCTGATTTATTGTCATGAGGTCCTGTTGTCTCAGACCAATGAAGCCACTTTATGGTGAAGAAGACACAACCATGGGCACATGATCACAGAATCCACTATGTCTATGATATAGACATATATAATTTGTGTCAGACTGTCAGCCTGAGAGAACATTGAACTGGCCTTGTGAAGGCTCAGCTAAGGCACCAACTTGGCGAGGAAGACAGAAGTCCATCCAATTTCATTTTTTGCATGTGGTTATCCAGTCTTCCTGACACCATTTATCCTGGACACTATTCTTTCCCAGTTGAGTACTCTTGGCTTTCTTGTCAAATACTAGTTGATCACATACACTTAGGTTTATTTCTGGGCCCTCAATTCTGTTCCTTTGGTCTGTGTGTTTATTTTTGATGCCTGTACCATCCCGTATTGATTACTATATCCTTGAAGTACAGTTTAAAATCAGGAATTGTGATGCCTCAAGCTTTGTTCTTCTTTTTCAAAATTACTTTGGCTATTAGAGGTCTTTTATGGTTCCATACAGATTTTAAAATAGTTTTTTTTTTCTATTTCTGTGAGAACTGCCTTCAACATTTTGATAGGGATTGCATTGAATATATAGATGGCTTTTGGTAGTATGGGCATTTTAATAATATTGTATCTCCTGACCCATGAATATTTGTTTGTGTCTTCTTCAATTTCTTTCATCAATGTTTTGTAGTTTTCAGTGTACAGGTATTTTACCCTCTTGATTAAACGTATTCTTATTTTATTGTTTCTGATGTTATTTTGAATGAGATTGCTTTCCTTATTTCTTTTTCATGTGTTTTGTTTTTAATGAATATAAACCCAAGTGATTTCTATAGGTATTTGTATCCTGAAATTTTATTGAATTTATTGATCAGTTTTAATCATTTTTTGGTAGAGTCTGTAGGATTTTCTATATGTAAGATCACATCATCTATAAACAAAGAAAGCGAAGATTTTTAGTTAACCTAAACTTACAGCTTCTGTGTAGTCATTGTGGGACCTTCATGCCAGTAGATCTGCAAACAGAGAAAGGACCCTGATTCTAAGAGATAGCATTTTCTCTAATAATGGTGTCAGGGGGAAGTATGTCTGAAACTCAGGGGATTTGGTGGGGCATCTCTCACTGCTTCCATATTCAGTAAAAACTACTAGTGCATAACTGAAGCAGCTATGACCTTGACAAGTGCCTGGTAACTAGATGTACGGATATAGTAGTCTGGGCTTCCTCACCAGGCAAGCAACCAAGACTAGCAGAAGTACAGGGTGAGAGAGAAAGAAGAGGAGAGATATTGGGAAGGGACCCACTGCAACAGCATGGCCTGGAATTTAACCACTAAACCTTCTGGATATATCTTATGTTTTATTGTTGTTGTTGTTTTAGAACTTGTGATGAGATCTAAGTTTGAATAAGCAGGTACAAGGGTAGATGGAACAAATAGGTCAATGCTTCTTGTTTATCCTTTGGATCCCACCACTTGGGTGTGCTCCAGCCCACTTCCAGTCATTGATGTCTTCATTTCTGCGCCTGAAGATATTTCAGGCTTTTTCCAGGGCTATAGTGCATGCGTGAAAGTTGTCAAGAGAGTAGCGCTGTAATGTTCTTGTCATAACAACAACAATAACAATACAGTAATTATGTGAGGTAAAGGAAGTGTTAATTAATCTTATTGCAGTAACTGTTTTATAATAATATATCTGTATCAAATCATCACAATGTACACTTTAGGCTTACACAATGTTATATGTCAATTATATTTCAATAAAGCTAAAAAAAGTATATATGTACAGAAGAAAAAGGATGTTCTGCTATGTATATAACAGGCCAGAAGTACCAAGGCTTTACCATCTCTGGATATAGCTCTCAATCACTGATTGGAAAGAGAAGGTGTATAACTAACTCATCATTTTTAACCTTTGTATGATACATGTTGAGAATGAGAGAGAGAAGGAGATTGAGATATTTTTAAAAAGAATTGGCTCATGTAGGTTCTAGTGGGATGTAATTTACAAGGCAGGTTATAAATTTGGGTGAGTTGATGTTTCAGTCTTGAGTCCAAAATTGGCAGGGCAGGCCAGCAGGCTAGGAAACTCAGGCAGGTTTCTATCTTGAGGCAGAACTCTATGATCATCAGGAAACCTCAGACCTTGCTTTTAAAGCTTTCAACTGATTCAATGAAGTCCTGCACATAACCAAGGGTAACCTGTTTACTGAAAGTCTAGTGATTCTAAATGATAATCACATCTAACATACGCCTACACGGCAACATCTAGACTAGGACTTGCCCAAACAACTGGATGCCATAGCCTAGGCAAGGTGACACATAAAATACAAACCATCATATATAGCTTATATTTTATACTGTTTCACAATATTCCCCATTAGGATTTAGACTTAGTTATGCACTGCAGGGACTTAGCATGCTGTTTATTGGCTTCCTTCTCTTCCCTTTGTTGCTATATCACTTCTGTATGCTGTTCTCTTTGACTCCCAAACAAATTGTGTGCATTTGAATCCTTGGAGCAGTATTTATTATTAAATGTTGAAATATTTATGGGAGTCAAATTCTCCATAATAGATCGAATAAACACATTAGATAAT
>NW_022631775.1:0-28823 GCF_010015895.1 Lontra canadensis
GAAGAATAAGGGGAAGGAGAAGGAGAAGGAGAAGAAGAAGAAGAAAGCCGGGGGGGAAATAAAAAGATGGCAGAGAGAATGACATCAATAGTTTAAATATATGGTAAAAATTGAAGTAAAAACAATCTCTTGAGTTTTGCCTTAAAGCTATGTTTTCCAAAATACTTATTACATTAACATGTGGGTATCGATAAAAACACATTCCCAGGCCCCACCTTATGCCAAACGAGTCTGAATTTCCAGAAATCAGGTCTGAGTGTTGAATAGTTACTATACTCTCCAGGTGATTTTGATGCACAGCCACTATTGGTGGAACTCTAGACTGTCATCTTCACAATATATCTTTCATTTTTTTTCATTTCCCTGATCAAGATCAGCTTCCTTCTGGAAGCATCCTATAATTTTTTTTATATTAGCAAAATTTCTGTGCTTCCTTTTATCTCCTAACTCCTTATCTTATTATGCCATTTAATCAATGTGTTATAGACTCATAAAATTGAGTTGGTAAAAGAATGGAGAAAAAGGAACACAATATTTTAGTTCTCTCCACATTGGATCTTTAGATTTTGCTTTTTTAGTTCAAGAATTCTCTCACACAGAACAATAGACATTGTTATATTCAAATGTAAATTTATATCAACTCACATCCCAGGCATGAAAGTTCTTAGCATACGGTTTTGGGGGGAGGGTATCTCAGCACACTTAGACTGAACCTGAGGATTTTTCTACTTATATGCTTGACATGTAAATCATGACCCAAGCTTCTGATAGGTTTTAATTAATGGTGAGAACCTAGGCTTAGAACAACATTTAGGTTCAAGTCCCAGCTGTAACACTATTGTGATTTTAGAAAAAAATTGCTTAAATTTAAATTTAATTCAATTATAATTTAGAAAAGTTGCTTTCACCTTTCTACATCTAGATTTCTTCAAATGAAAATACAATGTCTGATATGGAATAATAATACTAATAATAGTTAATAATTTCTAGGTGCTAAATTAAATGGAAGATGAATAGGAAAACAAAATAAATTGTTTCTCATCCGTTAAAGAAAACTGGTGATCATGTAACTGCCACAGCTTTTAGCCTTAATAGGGAGTTAAACTGAGTGTTCCAGAAATAAAGACAAACTGATGATGCTAGTAAAATAGTTTTTCAGAATCAGATCAACGGAAAGACAACAAAACTTGGATATCCTTGTTTCAAAAATCAACAATACCACTTTACTATGAATTATCTCTCTGGAGTTGAAGAAGTTATTTCTTGGCTGGCAGATTGTATTTTCCAGGAGCGCCTGCAATATTATTTTCCATCCTACCCCCTTTAAAAAAAAAAACAAAAAACCTTGCCATATTCCCATTAAGAGATGGAATTTATTCCTTTTCCATTTAGACTGGCTAGACCTTTGTGACTAGGTCAAGGAATACAGTTCAGCAGGTGACACATGATGAGACTTCTGAGGCTGTCATAAAAGGCAATACAGCTTTGTCCTAGCTCTGCCTCTGGGGATTTCTGCCTTTGGAATTTCCCATTGCATGAGAAAGCCAAGGCCATGCAGAGACCCATGCAAGAGAAACATGGGGTTTCCAGCTTTTAGCCCCAGCTATTCTTCCAAATGACAACCAACAGTAACCAGTTGATTAAGTCAACTTGGAAATGGGTCCTCATGCTTTCAGTCAATGCACCCCAGGAAATGCCAAGCCCTGCCCAAACTGCACATCTCTGAGCTAGCAGAATGATTGTTTTTGTTTTAATTCACTAACTTTTGGAGTTTTGTGGGATTTTTTTGTGTGTGTGAATAAAAAGATTTTCAGAAGAGTATATTGCTTAATGCTTTAGAACTCTTGTATCAGTATTACATGTCAGCATTTATTTAAAGACCCTGTGGGTTGTTAGGATGTAATAATCAGGCATCCAGTTAAACTAAAGAATGTTATTCAAAGCAGAGCTAGGATTCCTGCTCAGAATTTGTATGTTTATATAATCTGTATATTGTCAGAATATTTTTTATTCCTCTTTTTATTTGATGTTGAATACATAAATGAATGAATGTATGAATATTTTAAAAAAAGATTTTATTTATTTATTTGACACAGAAAGAGATCATAAGCAGGCAGAGAGACAGGCAGAGAGAGAGAGGGGAAAGCAGGCTCCCTGCCAAGTAGAGAGCCCAATGTGGGACTCGATCCCAGGACCCTGAGATCATGACCTGAGCCGAAGGCAGAAGCTTAACCCACTAAGCCACCCAGGTGCCCCTGAATATATATTTTTTAAAGATTTTATTTATTTATTTGACAGAGATCACAAGTAGGCAGAGAGGCAGGTAGGGGTGGGGGGAAGCAGGCTCCCTGCTGAGCAGAGAGCCCAATGTGGGACTCCATCCCAGGACCCTGAGATCATGACCTGAGCCAAAGGCAGAGGCCCAACCCACTGAGCCACCCAGGCACCCCTGAATGTATGAATATTGAGGATAGTCTAGTATATGATTCTATTCAGGAGAAAGACTAGGAGTAGTGAAGGGATCGGGGAATTAATTACAAAACTATGGTAATAGATGAATTGTTTGAGATTTAAGCCAATCACACGATGCAGCTCATCTAGCATCCAGATCTTGGTTTCTTCTCTTCTTCAGTTCCTGCTCCTCCTCCAATCCTCATCATTAGGACCACTTTCTTGGACCCTGAAGATGGTTAGTTAAATCCCTTGCTATATGACCTCTGGCTCCATGTGAATTCCCCTCTATAAAGCTCAGCACCCCTGGCTGGACGTGCTTGAGTGTGAGACATAATCTTTCCTGGTTGCTTCTCCATCCCCAGCACACAGCATTGCAACAACCACACGGGGCCTATTCTCCCTATTCTTTGGGTTGAATTGCAGGCATTTGCTCTGGGACACATAGTTGGTTTGTGTTCCTCACTGGTTTTGGCATTTTGTTTTTCTGGCCGTTAATTTCTTTCATGTAACATTACCAGATGCTTAGGATTTTATAAATTCCCTCTCTATTCCTCCCTTGTGGGAGAATGGAGCTACTCACAAATATAAAATTATATTATTTGATTAAATAAAAGAATAAAAAAATGACAACTAACCTAATTCTCTAAGTGTCCCTGTGGGTACATCCTTAGAGAAACATGTGTTTATTATCCATTCTTTTATCTGACCCCACAACCCTTCTCTCTTTGCCTAATTCCTGTCTGTTTTTTTACACTACGGCAGAACTATCACTTCAGACAATTTGCACCTAGGCTGTCTAAATGACAACTTCATTTCCAGTGTCAGGTATAATAGTATCTAACATATGGTAGGAGCTCAATAAATGTTGAATGGATGAGTGAGTGAATGAAAGAATGAAGGGATTTTGGAGAGATTTTATGTAGGATGTTGTTCAGGGGAAAGACCAAGAATAAAGAAATGAGGGAATCAATCCCAAAGCTGTGCTGTATTCTTTGGCATTTAAGCTGACTGAAAGATGTAGCACACCTAGCACTTAGAAATTGGTTTCTTCTTTTTTTACTTTTTAATTTTTTTATGCTATGTTAGCCACCATAGAGTACTTCATTAATTTTTGATGTAGTGTTCCATGATTCATTATTTGCATATAACACCCAGTGCTCAGTACAGCACCTGCCCTCTTTAATACCCATCATCAGGCTAAACCATTCCCCCACCCCCCCCCCCAAACCCTCAGTTTTTTCCCCAGAGTCCATAGTCTCTCATGATTCTTTGTCTCCCCCTCTGGCCACCCCCCCCTTTCATTTTTCCCATCCTTCTCCTAATGTCCTCCATGCTATTCTTTATGCTCCACATATAAATGAAACCATATGATAATTGTCTTTCTCTGCTTGACTTGTTTCACTCAGCATAATCTCCTCCAGTTCCATCTATTTCAATGCAAATGGTGGGTATTCATCCTTTCTGACGGCTGAGTAATATTCCATTGCGTATATGGACCACATCTTCTTTATCCATTTGTCTGTTGAAGGGCATCTCAACTTCTTCCACAGTTTGGCTATTGTGGACATTGCTGCTATGAACACTGGGGTGCATGTACCCCTTCTTTTCACTACATCTGTATCTTTGGGCTAAATACCTGGTAGTGCAAATGCTGGGTCATAGGGTAGCTCTATTTTTAACTTTTTGAGGAATCTCCACACTGTTTTACAAAGTGGCTGTACCAATTTGCATTCCCACAGTGTAAGAGGGTTCCCTTTTCTCCATAGCTTCTCCAACATTTGTTGTTTCCTGCCTTGCTTATTTTTGCCATTCTAACTGGTATACAGTAGTATCTCAATGTGGTTTTGATGTGAATTTCCCTGATGGATAATGATGTTTCTAAATACAACCCTCCAATAAAATGAAGCGGGAATCCTTGCAGAAATGGCTGATACTAGGACTGAGGCAGGGAACATACAGATGAGTCTGGAGCAACGTACAGTGCCAGAAAGTAAGGAACTACTTATGTGGCCCTAAGTGTGGGCAAAACTTTGTGACTCTTATGTAACAGACAGAATATGGAAAGGGAAATTATGTAACTTTGCTAATAGGCACAACCTGGTAGGCACTATCTTATCCAAGACCTCAAGGTTAATATCACTAGGAATACATATTGACATCATGGACTCTGATACAATCAATGAGAAAGACACCTCTCTTCTGGGATATTCTTCCCCCAAGATCCCTAACCTTTATCAAATCACACACAAAAATTATATAACGGATGCCTGACCAGGGTATTCAAAAGCATCAAGGTCATGAAAAACAAGGAGATACTGAGAAGCTGTTAAAGAATCTGAGAAGACTAAGGAGACATGACAACTAAACGCAGTGTGGTATCCTGGAACAGAAAAGATACTAGTGGAAAGGCTGATGAAGTCTAAATAAAGTTTATGGTTTAGTTATTATTTTCTATCAATGTTAATTTCTTAGTTTGATAAATGGGCCACGTTTATGTCAAATGGTAACACCATGAGAAGCTGGTGAAGGGAAGAGTAAATAGGAAGTCTGTGTTATCTTTGCACTTCATCTGAAATCTAAATTTATTAAAAAAAAAAGATGTTGTACAAGGCTTGGTTGCAGTGTCCACTTACAGGGAGTATAGGAAGGGAGGAAGGAGGCCAGTCTGATTTGAGGTCCACGAACTCTTGCCCCTCTAACAGTGCATATATAATGCTACTCTTTTCTGCACAGTGTTTTGAATTTTATGGAAGGACTTCACACTCTGTAATTCACTTGACCTTCTCCATCAAGAGGAAGGATAGCCAAGGAAGATGGTTAAGTTCATAGAGGACTAAAGTGAGCCTCTGTGCAGGACCTTATGTCAAAACAAGTAATCTCACATTTAATGCTTGGAATTCAGCATCTGTAAGAGACCAAGGTGTGGACTCTGAAAGAAACTGATCCAGAAGAAGACTGCAACATCATTAATTAACACGCACTAAAGAAAGAATCTGACAGTGGTGGCAGCCAAGTCCAGAAAACGGACCCCCCAAATGCTATGAATTTGTTAGCATGTTTGCAGGAGAGACCAGAGGGAGGTAGGCCCAAGCTGTGTCTCATAAACTCAGATAATGGTATCTTCTCCTTGGTAAAGATCAATGCCTTAGGCTGTTATAGTTTTTGTTCTGATTCTGTTCTGTCTGAACAAGTAATTAAGGCTCAAAGAAAGGACATTGATTACCCTTGTATTTAGCATTAAACTATAAAATGTAAAAGCTTTATGTTTTTAATTCTCTCAAAACATGACGAAGTAGGCATTATTGCCCCAGGGAATCAGAGACCTATACAGAGGTTAAGCGACACACTTGGTTACATAGTAAGTAGTAGAGTTGGAAATCAAATCCAGAGGTGTCTCATGCTCTGACCCAGTTTCATTCTAGCCCAGATGGTATGTACACAGGGAAATGCCCTTCAGTCCCACTGTGCACTTAAGCCATCGGATGGTCGGATGTTGGAAACTCCTGGCAAAAACCAGCTGATCACTCCCTGAGATTGCGTGATACCAGATTCCTTAAACTCATGGTTTAAAGGCAGAAACACAATTTATATTTTGAAGACAACAAGCTCTGTGCTAAATGGACAAGCGGTGATTCCCTGATATCCATTTCCCCTTCTCCTGCCAATTCTGATATTAGTTCAGTATTAACGGCAACCCTACTCAGCCCAAGCCCTTTTGATGAAAGTTAACTCCAACCCTGGACTTTAAGGCAGGACATGGGCTCCAAATTAGCGTGACTCCACTCTCTGGCCTCAGAGTTTGGTGGAGGGATGGGCATGCCATCAAATGTGGGTCAAAAAGCCTAAGGATTTATTTGCTGGGAGCCTCTGGGAAATATGTCTCTTTGCTCTTCTGGGGGGATATTAGAGACATTCTTTCCTTTTTTCTGTGATAGGAATGAGGAAGCACTGCAGCTAATCACTTTGCCAAAGTGAGGTGGAGTCAGTCTTTGGGGAAAGTTGCATATAGATCAGACAAGTTAAAATAAGCCACACTCTTTTTTTTTTTTTGCCATTTTCTTCATGAGTTAATCAATCTCTTTTATGACTTAATCCAGTCTGAGTTATATATTTTTTTACCTTATTTTAAAAATCTTATCTAGAATCTAAATCATCTTCATTGACAACTTCCAAACAAAATTTTATGAACGTTAGTCTGTAAGTGGGGTAACCATATAATTTATTGTAAAATAAGAACTTTTTTTCAGGGTCTATGGGAGCTATTAATAATTACTGAGGAGCGACAGGTGTGAACTGGGACCATCCTGGACAGACAGAGGTATGTTGTGGACACTCCACCACTGAGGCACATTCTGGTTGCAATTCTATCAGTGAACAAGTAGTGAGACTTCGGGCAATTGATCTCGATATCAGTTTTTCAATATATGGATTGAAATACGACATTCTGTGAGTCTCGGTGATTTGTCTTCAGTCTGTACTATCCTGAGCTCCCTGCTGGGCAGGGATTCTGAAGGCTGCAATGTTTCTTACAGTAGAGATAGTGATGTAATAGTGATAATAACAATAGTCACTGTATTAGTCAACTATTGCTGCAATAACGCTGCATAACTAACAACCATAGAAATCTCAATGTCTTACATCAACAGTAATCTTTTTTTTGCTGATGACTCTGCGGAGTTTTCATTTGGCTGCTCTCACTCCAGTTTGTTTGTACCCAGGCTGAAGAATCAATGACTTCTTGAAACATGCTTTTTTGAAGCATGGCACAGGATGAAAGCCCCAAGAAGCCTGGGAAAAAAAAAAATTAGGCACATTTAAAGCCTTAGGTCTGACATACATTGTATCCACTCACATTCTATTGGCCCAAGCAACTCAGATGGTCAAACTCAATGTTACCAGGGCTTGCCAATACAATCCATTTCAAGAAGAAGACCTGAAAAGGCACATGGTGAAAGTTTTACATATACAAATCCATTATAGGGTAGAAATGAAGATTTGGTTACAATAATTGGATCTAAAGTCCACCATGTTACCAGGCACTCAAAATGCATTGTATCATTAATCTTCACAATACTTCCATGGGATGTATATTAATATTTGCTTGTTGGATGAGTGTTTCCCTATTGTATGCCTAATGGGCTAAGCACAGTGGTTTCTTTGTAAAAGAGTTCTGATATTCAGGCTCCTGTAGAACGGGCAAAGTAGCTGGAGGACTCTGTTAAGCATGAAGAGGGAGCTGGAGTTATTTCTTAAACTCATATAAGCAAGATACACATCTGATCCTAGAACAGCCAATGAACAGGAGAGCCTTGGTTTAGATTGGAAGAGAACTTCCACTGAGGATGCTCACTCTCTTTCTCCATCCCCCTTATCAACTGTGGGCCTCCCTCTTAGGATCACTTCCTGTATGTCAGTGTTAAACCTTGTCCCTTCCACTCCCCCCAGCACAGGCACAAACCCTGTGGCAGCTACACAAGTTAACACCCTGCATGTTTCCTCATTGGGATTTTGCTGTTCTGCCATTTTCATTCCAACCCTTATCCAATGTGGATATCAGAGAAACGTTAATGAACAAAAATTAGAAACCACAAAAGACTATAATAAAAATTGTAAGATGGTACACTTGATATCTAAGCATTCAAATGATGGGATTGCTAGCTTCAAGGAAAAAGTAAAAGGGTGGAAATCTAGGACAAGGGTGATTTCCAGTCATTGTTCAAATCCCTCCTCCTCCCACACATTTCCAAGGCCATTTCAATGTCATAGTCTGGAGCCTCAAATCTTGAGTGGTTTGCCAAGTCATTGTCCTTTAAAAGATGGATGAAAACCTATTTTTCTATTTAATAAATAATGTCCTATAACAATTAGTACAAGGTGTTAGGCTATATAATTTTATTTTATCTCACTTTACTGAATATCTACTATATGTCAGGCACTACACTAGGTCAAAGTAACAATACACAGTCGAGTGTGGATATAGTGTATACACACACACACACACACAGGTTTAATCTTTGAGGTGTTGACAGTGTTTTATCTGAGTTATGAATAAGTACTAAGAGACACAATAGAGAGAGAAATTATTTCTTATGGAGGAAGGATAAGGCAGGAGTAGGTGCCTTGAAATCTATGACAGAAGAAGAAGATGGAAAGTTTGAGAAGATTATGAGAAGAATGTAAAATGGCACAGAGTATAAAAACACAGTGTCTTCCTCAGAGCCCTGCGTAGTGTCCTGAATGGCTGCCTCAGGGACTGCTGTGGCTGGGGAGTGTTATGTATGGAGTTGTGTCTCCCCAAAGAGGATGTGTTGAAGTCTTAACCAGAATTGACTATATTTGGGAATAAGGTCTTAGCAGAAGTCATCAAGTTGAACTGAGGTCATTAGTGTGGTGTCCTTATGGAAGGAGGAAATTTAGACATAGACAAACATGCTCAGAGGGAAGATGATAAGAAGGGACTCAGAGAGAAGACCATGGGAAGATGGAGGGTTGGAGTGATGAATCTATAACACCAAGAACACCAAAGATGTCAGCAAACCAGAAGTCTGAGGCAGGGAAGGATTCCCCTATGGCTTTCAGAAGGAGCACAGCACTGCTGACACACAGATTTCTGAGTTCTAGCCCCCAGAACTGCCAGACAACACATTTCTCTTGGTATAAGATGCCCAGTTCATGAAACTTCTTACAGCAGCCCTAGGAGACTCACACAGGGGGTTAAGAAGTTGCTGTTTCTTAGGGTTCTGGACTGGCCCCCATTTTAAATGCATTGTCTTTCATTTTACGCTTCTGCATCAGGGTTCATTTGAGAAGTGGGTTTTCTTTTATAAAGTGGACACGAAAACCTCAGATATAGAGCTTTGGGAATGTGCCAGGTGGATATTTCCAGTTGCAAATCACCAAAGCCTAGGTCCAGTGTCTTAAATAGCCAACAAGATTTATGACGTGTATAATTCTACAAGTCTGCAGGTGATGTGAGGCCCAGAGAAGTGTGACAGAGATGTTGATTAAGGCTCTGACTTCATTTTTGTGCAGTCTTCTGTAGACTTTTCACATGATTTCCTCCTCAGTTCCTTTTAAGGTAGCCCAAGAAGCTGCCAGAGTTCCAGCTTTGCCCCACAACACACTAGGCAGAGTAGGGAAGAACAGTTTTGACTGGGTGTTCCCAGCTGGAGCCTGGAGGTTCTCACTGATTCCCTGAGCCTGCACTGATGACAGGCCTGTGTTCTGCACGCACTGATGACAGGCCTGTGTTCTGCACCCACTGTGACAGGAGGGAAGGATTTTCCCTGATTCGCTTAGTCCACAGTTTCCATTACCTTTTGCTCCATAACAAAATACCCCAAAAGTTAGTAGTTCAAAACCACAACACGGTATCGGTTCATGATTCTGTGGGTCAGGAATTTGGGCAGGACTCAGCTGGGATGGCTCACTCTCTTGCAGACAATTGGCCAGGCTCAGTCACATGCTTGGAATCACTTGGAAAGTCAGCTCAGGTCACCCTGGAGGGTGTTGGTCACAGGTCTGCTGCTTGTCTGGGTTGCCTGGGTCTTCTTCTCTTCAGTGCGTCCTCTCCAGCAAGCCAGCTTGTGTTTACTCTCATGCGCCCAGCATTCTGTGAGGGTGAGAACAGAAGCTGTAAGGCCTCTTGACATCTACTCTTGAAAGGAGTGTGATGTAATTTCTATTGCATTATATTGGGCAAAGCAAGTCCTCATCTGTTGAATTTGTGATGTTTAAAATCTGTCATATCACCTTTACAGCTGGGGGAGGGGCTCAAATCACCCAAACCACACAGCTCCTGAACGGAATGGACATTAGGGAGAAGACTGGCTACAAGCTGGAGAGGAAACTGAAAGGTAGATTGAAATTAGGCTGTGAGGGTGCTCCGTATGCCTTGCTAGGCGTTGTAGGAGTGCTGAAATGTAGACTTCCATCTTTGGTCCTTCATCCTGTGCACGTCCCTGCAATGACTTCTTCTCAGGGCTATGTGTTCCAGGCCCCTTGGAGGTTAATGTATGCCCCGATCGGCCACAGGGAGGCTTGCTCTGATCTTCCCAAGATGGCACTCAAAGGCAGCATTTTAGATATCCAATAGTGATAGAACTGGTGTACAGATGGCACCGCCTTAGAGAAATACATTTTGACTTGGTCATAATGCCCCCTTGCTTTTTAAAAGCTGTGGATCGAAACCCAGAGTGAGCAGAGAACAGCTGTGTAGTGCCTGGATTGTTCATCTGCCATTAACTACCCTGTCAGTAAGTGACCCTGAAGAAATCTCTGTGTAAAAGGTATGGAGTGACCTGTGTCATGTTTTGGTTTCAAAGTGCCTTCTCAGTTTGGAGGTTACTTTATTGTCCCTCCTCTCCCTTCTAACAGGTGGAGTTTATCTTGTGACTTGTGAATTTCACCATGTTTTCTGTGACAACATAATTAATGATTCTGATGCATTCCAATTAGTAAACATGATTTAGAAGTGAATCATCATGGTTGTTTTTCTCAACCTGCAGATTAGGCCTGAGTAATGTTTCCAGGGGGGAGGGGGACAGCAGGGGGAGAGGGTAATGGTCCTTCCTCTTAGGGATTGGGCCTGCCTTGGTTGTAACTCACAGTCCAGGCAATGGAGAGCCACTAATGTCCTATACCTAATTGCAGGGCAGATTTTCTATTCTGAGATTCAGTCTTAAGGTGCTTGGGGGAGCTATGAAATGTGCTCACACCCTCCTGTATTTCCCCCAGTGTGGGACATATGCTGCTAGTTTGGGATTTTCCACTTTCCAGCAGCACATTATGCCCAGAAACAATTTTTCTTCCTGTTGGTCTAGTCCATGGGGCCAAGACCACCCCTGGGTGTTCACACACACTGTTCTCATTGTCATGTTTTTTTTTTTCTTGTTTTCTGGCCTTGACCAGGACAGCCCAGTCCACCCAATATATTTGTACATCAGCCAAGGGGCTTGGCTACAATTTAATTCTCTTTCCTTTGAAATCTCCTCCAAGCATATTGCAACTGATATGATCTCCAGAGACTAATGAAAACAAACACGAACATATTGACAGGGGAGGGTAATATATTGGTAGCATCTGAACTGCAGCTATAGTGAAAGTCACACTAAATGCCATATTTATCTCTGGTCCTGTTCTATGCAGTTTGTCTAAGAAACACAGGATTCACCTTGTTTCTGGTGAAAATAAGTGAATTAATATTGTATACATGAACAAGATAACCCTGTGCAGCATATTTGAGGACGGAAGAGTTAAGGGGCATGGATAATATTCCCTGGCAGATAATCTACTTCCTTCACTTGGAGTCCTGGATCACAGGAAGGCACCAGTGAGAGTTGATAATAGGTACCTTGAACTTGAACCCTCCCATACCCTGGTGGAAGATACCTGAGCCCACAGGAGGAGTTTGAAAGAGTGATAACTTCTCTCTTAAACTCAGTAGGATTAAGATTATGAGGAATCCTTTGGGGTACTAGAATAGAGCCAAGGATGAAAGTTGGGGAGATGGGATGGAGGAAGTGAACAGGGAAGAGGGAAGTCTTCTATTACTTCACCTGGGGTCTTTCCAAATGGAAAATCCCACCCTGGAATCTGCAACATTTCTTGCATGGTTCCTGGCTGGGCCTCCGATAAGGAGTGGTTAGTTGACAAGGAAGACCTGGAGCTTTTTGTGTCTCACTAGAGCCAATGGCTGCTGTGGCTGCTACAACTACCGTTCCGTATGAGCAGCTCCTTTCTGCTCCTGCATGCCACTGGAGACCACCCTTGCTCATCAACATGTCGCTGAAGGAGCCTGGGCCCTGGGGGAAAGGGAAGCTATTTACAGTGAATTATTTAATTAGAACCAGGAGCAAGGGTCCACTTCTGCCATTGTCTGGCAGGCTAATCCCAGGACAGCTCCAGATGACTGGGATTATTTAATCTGCAGAATCCATTAGGCTTGTCAAGGTGGAGAGTAGGGGTTGGACAGCAAATAATGTGGAAAGCGGTTAAGGGGTGTGACCTTCCTGCATCTTCAACAGCAGCCCTAGGACAGTGAGCGGGCACTTGAGGAACAGGTGATAGAAGGAGGGAGATACAAGGCGAGGTAGATCTGGATAGGCTTCATGCCTCTCCCCCCCAACCCCCCAGGAATTTCTCACTGTTGCTTTTCAACATTGAATGCCCATTGGAATCTCTTGGGACTTCACAAAATGCTGGTACCTGGGTTTTACCACCTCCTCCAGATTTGGATTAAATCAGTCTGGTTTGTGGCCTGTACATCAGGGTTAGGATGCTGCAGGTGAGGAGGTCGAAAGGGAATGGTGAGATTTTATTATTTCAGAGTAGAGATCTGGAAGGGTCCCTACAGAGCACGGCTTCTCAGGTGAGCAACAAGCCAAGAGGGAAATTACCTATATGGATGGATGGATTAGGGACAAAGAGAGGGCCAAAACTTCGAACTCTTGAGTTCCCAGGACAATTAATATTCCTATTTACCACTCTTCTTTCCCTTACCAGTTATGTAGCCTTCGTCCAGTGTCATTTTCCTCATCTGTAAAATGGATATCATCACCTAATCTACTCTTTTCCTATTATTGCCATGAGGATTAGGGTTCATGAAGATGCTGGGCAAGCAGTCTAGGAAGGACAGAAGAAACAGCAGAGCAGTGTCCCCACTCCATGCCTTCCCACTGTACCTAGAATAAACTTCAGACTCTACTCAGACCCACAGACCCCATGTGGTGGGGCCCCTGTCTACACGTCCAGGTTCAACTCCTGCCATTACCTTTTGTGTTCACCATGTTCTAGACACAGTGGCATGTCTCTGCTCTGGTACACTGAGTTCATCCTTTTTTTGCAATTTTTTTTCCTCCACCTGGACTGCAGGAGCCCTCTATCTTTTCTTGGGGTTTTAATGAACCCAACTAGCTTGACTGGCAGAGGGCTAAGCAGTGATGACTCCGTGTGGAATTAGAAACAAGTAGGGATTGTGACTGAAAAGGAAGCAGAGTATATAGAAAAGCTGATGGCGGGGTAGTGTGGAGGTGGAACCTTGATTTTTACCTCAGGGGGAGGAGCTAGCATGAGGGAAACTTGTCCTGTGGCAGAAAGCTCGGTAACTAAGGCAGCAAATTCCCAAAGCACCTTCTAAATCAAAATGCCTTTGAGGAGATGAGACATGTGACTCTTAAGGATTCTGGTTCTCACTTAGTTTCCTTTTTTCCCTTTATGGATTTCTGTACTGCATTTCACTTTGTGGATTTCTGTACTGTATCGCACATATTTCTTCATCCATCTGCATATGAACTGTGAGCTCAGTGAGCAGAAGGGATAGTCTTCATCTTTACTGTATCCCAGAACTGAATACAAAACTAGCTAAGTCACATGGATGCCCTGGAGCAGCAATCCATTCAGTGAGTGGGTGAGAAGGAGCAAGGGAAAAGAGAGGAAACAATGGAGGTAGAGGATTGCATTCATGCTGAAAGAAACCTCATCAGCTTCACGATTTGAAGAGAAGGAGCAGGAGCAAACACAATCTCTTTTCCTCTGCACCCTCCTACAGTTCTTGTCTATGTACTGGTATATTTTACAGAGCTATCATCAAACATCTCCATAACTGGACATTTTGTTTAGCAAACAGTGTTTTGAACAACACCTTACATGGTCTCATATTCTTCATAATTACTGTGAGAGCTGCAGAATATTTTATTCAGTTAAAGCACTGCAATTTATGTCATGGCCTTCGCTGTCCCTGTTGTTGGACATGTAGGCTGTTTTCAATTTCTGCTGTTATAAAGGATGCTGCAGTGAAGAGAAGTACCCTCCTTGTGAACTATCTCCTCATCTAAATTACAACGAATGAGATTATTGGGTCAAAGGGCATAAACCTTTCTATGGTTTTCAGTATACATTGCCATGTTCCTGGTTTACATCCACTGTCAGAAAGTTTCATCAGTTTCCCCTTAAATGATGGTACCAGCATTGTTACTACATCTTTCCTGCCAAGGTAAAGATATAAAAACATACTTTGTTGTTTAATTTGCATTTTGTTATAGGCAGAACCCATTCCCCTATTTGCTTACCATGTATACTCTGTACTGTTTATGTTACTTGCCATTAAGGAAGCATTTATGATATTTGCATATATTAGAATTAAAATTTTTATATATTATAACTAATAATCCATTTCTCTAACGTTTGAGAGAAATACTCTTCCTGCTGTTTTCTTTTTCATTATGATTAGTTGGTCCCTGTACTGAGGTTGTATATTGGTTTTTTCCTTTCAGAATTCTTTCAAAGATCAGAAACTGTTGACTAAGTACATATAAAAACTCTCAATTCTCTTATGTGCAATTGTTGACCATAAAGTTATTCAATAAATTTGTAATTTTAGACACACACTTTAGATATAATTTAATGTTTCTCCATGCTGTAATCCAGTGTAAGTTTAGAGTCTGTATGCGAGAGACTTAGGGAAAAATCTTGTTCAAAGGGAGGGCAGGCTCCTTATCTTGAAGTTGCATTTCTCCAGCATGCACACTGTTCTCAGTGACACGGCATGTTGTTTAGTAGCTTTATGATGGGGGGTGACTCTAATGGAGATTGTGAATAGAGAAAGGCTAATGCTCTCCAGACAAGGATCCCACTGTGATTATTTTGGGTTCAAGGCACTTTCTCATGCATGGGCTTCTCCTCCATTAAAAAAAATATTAGTGGGGCACCTGGGTGGCTCGGTGAGTTAAGCCTCTGCCTTCAGTTCAGGTCATGGTCTCAGGGTCCTGGGATCAAGCCCCGCATCTGGCTCTTTGCTCAGCAGGGAGCCTGCTTCCTCCTCTCTCTCTGCCTGTCTCTGCCTACTTGTGATCTCTCTCTGTCAAAAAAATAAATAAAAATCTTTAAAGAAATATCAGAAATTGCATTCTGTGTTTTTTTTATAAAGATGAGTATAATTTTGGCTGGATTTATTATTATAGGATTCCCTTTTTCTTATTTTAAAACACTTTAATTAAAATATGTTTTATGGGCCACTAATCTGTGCCTATTGTGTCTAATGGATTAGTCAGTTCTGTCCCAAAGTCACCCCTTAGCTCTACTTAACTTTATCTATCTACCTATTTATCTAAATAAGTAAGTCTTCTTCTTGCCTTTTCATTCAGTTCCTCAGATATACATTTCTATCTATATCAGAATCACAGTATTTTAACAATTATTGCTTTTAAAAAATATGTTCTAAAAGCTGTTAGAGTTGATTTATACCCCAGACTTCATTTTAGACCTCTTAACCACTTATTTACAAAATGAACTAGAACTCTTGTTATTATAACAACAACAACAACAACAACAACAAACTCTGTTGAAGTTGCTTTGTGTTTGTAACTTATTACAAAGAGATATGACTTCTTTATAAAAGTACAATAGCTTGATATTCTACTGCAGAATCAGTATACCATGACCATGCTACAGAGAGGGTTTAGAGGGAATTAAGAGAGAGGCAGGAAATAAGATAAAAAAGAACCTGTAGTCTGCTAAGGTGGGCTGCCAACTAGGGGTACTCAGTGAGGCTGGGACACAAACTCCTGTAAGTCGCATAGTCCCAGAAGAAGGTTGTAAACCAGCACTGCAGGACAAGAGCAAATCTATTTTTCTGATTAGGGAAATAGGAATGTCCTTGGGCAGAGATTGAAGACCATCCTTTGGTCAAACCTCTTAGTCTCCTAATTCTAAAGTGGCTATTGTAGCCCTTCAGTATCGTATTAATTATGAGTGAGTTTAAACAACAACTTTTTTCCACTGTATATTTTTTCCTGTTTTGTTGAAGATTATTTGACCGTAGAGTTGAGGGTCCATATCTGGGCTCTCTACTCTGTTCCACTGGTCTATGTGTCTGCTTTTAAGCCAGTACCATGCTGTCTTGGTGATCACAGCTTTGTAGTAAAGCTTGAAATCAGGTAATGTGATGCCCACAGCTTTATTTTTGTTTTTCAACATTTCCTTAGCGATTCGGGGTCTCTTCTGGTTCCATACAAATTTTAGGATTATTTGCTCCAGCTCTTTGAAGAATACCGGTGGAATTTTGATCGGAATGGCATTAAAAGTATAGATTGCTCTAGGCAGTATAGACATTTTAACAATGTTTATTCTTCCGATCCAAGAGCATGGAATGGTCTTCCATCTTTTTGTGTCTTCCTCAATTTCTTTCATGAGTGTTCTGTAGTTCCTCGAGTACATATCCTTTACCTCTTTGGTTAGGTTTATTCCTAGGTATCTTATGGTTCTTGGTGCTATAGTCAATGGAATTGATTCTCTAATTTCCCTTTCTGTATTTTCATTGTTAGTGTATAAGAAAGCCACTGATTTCTGTACATTGATGTTGTATCCTGCCACGTTACTGAATTGCTGTATGAGTTCTAGTAGTTTGGGGGTGGAGTCTTTTGGGTTTTCCATATAAAGAATCAGTCTCTTCAATAAATGGTGCTGGGAAAACTGGTCAGCTATATGTAGAAGAATGAAACGCGACCATTCTCTTACACCGTACACAAAGATAAACTCAAAATGGATAAAAGACCTCAACGTGAGACAGGAATCCATCAGAATCCTGGAGGAAAACATAGGCAGTAACCTCTTTGATAACAGCCACAGCAACTTCTTTCAAGATATGTCTCCAAAGGCAAAGGAAACAAAAGTGAAAATAAACTTTTGGGACTTCATCAAAATCAAAAGCTTCTGCACAGCAAAGGAAACAGTCAAGAAAACAAAGAGGCAACCCACGGAATGGGAGAAGATATTTGCAAATGACAGTACAGACAGAAGGTTGATATCCAGGATCTATAAAGAACTCCACAAACTCAACACACACAAAACAGACAATCATATAAAAAATGGGCAGAAGATATGAACAGACACTTCTCCAATGAAGACATACAAGTGGCTATCAGACACATGAAAAAATGTTCATCATCACTAGCCATCAGGGAGATTCAAATTAAAATCACATTGAGATACCACCTTACACCAGTTAGAATGGCCAAAATTAGCAAGACAGGAAACAACATGTGTTGGAGAGGATGTGGAGAAAGGAGAACCCTCTTACACTGTTGGTGGGAATGCAAGTTGGTGTAGCCATTTTGGAGAACAGTGTGGAGATTCCTCAAGAAATTAAAAATAGAGCTTCCCTATGACCCTGCAATTGCACTACTGGGTATTTACCCCAAAGATACAGATGTAGTGAAAAGAAGGGCCATCTGTACCCCAATGTTTATAGCAGCAATGGCCATGGTCGCCAAACCAAGATGCCCTTCAATGGACAAATGGATAAGGAAGATGTGGTCCATATACACTATGGAGTATTATGCCACCATCAGAAAGGATGAATACCCAACTTTTGTATCAACATGGATGGGACTGGAAGAGATTATGCTGAGTGAAATAAGTCAAGCAGAGAGAGTCAATTATCATATGGTTTCACTTATTTGTGGAGCATAACAAATAACATGGAGGACAAGGGGAGTTAGAGAGGAGAAGGGAGTTGGGGGAAATAGGAAGGAGAGGTGAACAATGAGAGACTATGGACTCTGAAAAACAATCTGAGGGTTTTGAAGGGGTGGGGGGTGGGAGGTTGGGGGAACCAGGTGGTGGGTATTAGAGAGGGCACGGATTGCATGGAGCACTGGGTGTGGTGCAAAAACAAGGAATACTGTTATGCTGAAAATAAAAAAAAATTTTTTTATGCCATTATCCTAAGACCAATAAATTGTGATAGGGATAAGAGGCAGAGATCAAGGGGTAGAGGTGGACCAATGTGGAACCACTTTGGATCATCACTCATGATCAGTTAACTTTTTCTCCTTTTTCTCTTATTTTATGTTTCCTTATAATTTTCTAAGTTTATAGTTTTCTTACATGAAAAGCAGCCATTTTACGATAGATTGGCAAAATTCAGAGGCCTTCTCTCTAAGTCCAAGTCTTTAATGATGAAAATTAACAAGCACTATAATTCAAGCTAATGACTTACAGCTGTTGTCTGTTAGGACTAGACATAACTCTAATATGAGGGCCATTAGAGTAGATTGAATAACTTTAATGCAGAGAAAATTTGGATGTATACCATGTTTAATAAGTCAAATACAGAGGTTACATTTGGCATGCTGTTTCCCTTTATGATTCATGAAAAAGACCTAGGGTGGGAAGATTTCAGTGCCTCCAAGAAAAAGATAAAAGATACGTGATCTGAAACCTCAAACTTTGAAAATTTCAAGGACAATGTTTCACTTCAGCTTTCAGGTTATGAGGCACATTGGCACACTCTGTTGGAACATCTACTGTGGGTAGGCCCGCCTACCCTTCATACCCACAATTACACACATATCTTTATTTACTTAGAGAAATCTTCCTCATTCAAATAAGTCAAATAATGACCTATATACTTACTGGGGGATACCACATGAGTTTCCAACACTGATTACTGTTGATTAGTATATGTGTAAATCAACAACAACAAAATCATCCAGTATTTGTGGGAGCTCAACAGATTCAAAAAAGAGCGGCTAAACTGAATAAACAAAGAAAATTTCCCTTAACCAAATAGGAAATCCAGTTTAAATTTATCATCAACTGGTCATGTCCCCAGACATCAAACAGCAGAATGTAAATTGTTTCTTGGAGATTTAAAAACCCCAATAAAAATTCCTGTTGGTTAAATACCAATGAATACAAACTAAAAATTTTTAAAAAATCACAAAATACACATGAAAGAAATCATCATAATTAAGAGTCACCAGAAATAAGAAACCAAGGGATCAGACCCACAAAGAATGCAAATACAGAAATTATTGTTTCAAAATACATTTATTCAATATTTTAAAATTAATTTAAAAAATTATGTTAAGAGTTTTATTAGCCAACAAAATGCCAGCAGGCTGGTTAGCTTAAACAACAGAAATTTATTTTATTTTATTATTTTATTTTTTTATGAAACCATTCTGATCAAACAAAACTTTCTGGATGGTAGGATGTGTAGAGAAGTGAATCTGAAGCAACACATGGGACGAGAGACTGTGGGGGGTGGGGGGAACAGGCCAGGTCCTGGCAAGTGGTAGAGCAGCAGAGCACAAAATTGGAACTTTTAGAAGTCTGCTCCACTGAGAGATATTGCTCCAGAGACTAAGCAGGGGGTGGAGCCCTCATGGAGACACTGTGGTCTCAGGTGCCTCGGGATCATAGAAAGACTGGAGTGTCTGAGTGTAGCAGAGGTCCCAGGTATTGGAATGGGGAAGCCAGCTGTCATTGGAGTACTGATGAGAAGGGAGTTAAATGGAGACAGGGAGTCCAGAGAGCTGATAGCTGTAGTTATCTATGAAAAATCAAGATGATTTGCACCTGGGGTGATGATGTGTCCTGTAGGTGTAAAGTCCTGTTTAGCTTGACTGATTTTCTCAAAGTTTTGGTTGCTGGGAACTTTAGATTAAAGTGTCAGCTAATTTGATTCTTGGTGAGAACTCTCTTCCTGGTTTGCAGACAGCCATCTTCTTGCTGTGTCCTCACATGGCAGCGAGAATGAGCTCTAGTGTTTCTGGTGTTTAGGCAACAACACTGTCAGACTAGGGACTCTACCTCTGACTTCAATTCAACCTTTATCACCCTCTCACAGGCCCTCTCTCCAAATACAGTCCTATACGTGGTTACAAGTTCAGCATATGAATTTGCAGCAGCAAGAAAACACAATAATTAAAACTAAAAAAAAATCAATAGATGGGTAAAATAGAGTGTTAAATGTGAAGATAGAATTGGTTATCAGGAAGATAAATTTAAAGAAATTCCCTAGACACAGTAGGGTAACAAAGAAATAGAAAATACTGTAATAGTTAAGAAGCTTGGGAGATGGAGTGACGTTTAATAGGTAATTAATCAAGTACCAGGAGGAGAGGATAGAGAAGATGGATGAGGGGCAATACTGGGACGCTAATGGATGCAAATTTTCCAGAACTCATAAAAGTTCTTGTATTTTTATATTCAAGAAGTCCTAGGAATCCCAAAGAGGATCAATAAAAAGAAGCTAACCTAGATACAATTAACAAAAATTGTGAAAGACCAAGGATAAAGATCTTGAAAGCAACCAGAGAGAAAATACAGAGGACTTGCAAACAAATACCACTTAAAGAGTTACCTGATTTTGTAAAAGTATCAGTGAAAGTCAGAAGATGGTAGAATAGCATCTTCACAGTGTTAGAAGGAAAATAAAATTTCAACATATGCATGGGTGCATGCACATGCATGCTCAAGGAGGGTAAAATATTTCAAAAGATACAAAGAAAACAGACATTTATAATAAATAGAACCTCTATAAAGAATATCCTAAATCCAAGTTTTTTTCTTTTTTAATTACAGAGTTATGACATATTAAGGTCAGTGAAATCAACTCATTGGATCATTAACTTTTTATATTTTTAAATTTCTTATACATTCTTTTGTCATATTTTCCATGTCATTTTCTGACTAAATCTTCCTCATTTTCATCATTATATTCAATTATATTTATGTATTATAAATTATTCAGCCAATTCCCTGTTAATGGACAATGCTTCCTACTCTGTCATCTTCCCAGAATCCTGTCCTACTCTTTGAATTACTATAACAGTATTATAGATTAAAAGGTCCTTACCATAGGTTAAAAGGTCTTCTAAATCTAACCCAGTGATTCTCACTTGTTTGCAAGAACCGAGTAAGTATGTATGTATGTATATATATATATATTTTTTTTTTTAAATGAATGATCAGGCACCATCCCTAGAAGTCTCAGTCTAGCCTCATGTCTTTCCACTTTGTCTTTTACTCTCTGTGCTCCAACTTTAATATTCTCCCTGTTTCTTGAACATGTGTTGCAGCTAGGTGTGGTAAATATTTTACAAATGATGGCTCTCTGGGAAGAATAATCCTGATTTGCAAATTTGGCAAAATTTTCACTGTGTATATATCCCCAGCATGTCTGGTTTCCAGCTACCAATGAGATATCACTGAACACAGAGCTGGGAAGAGATGTTAACAATGGCTTGCATTAGCTGTTATGAGTAGGAGCCATCATGTCACTGATTCTATGCCTGTGCTCCTGGTCTCTACTCCTGAATGCTCCTTACTTCCCCCACTGCTCACCACAGTGTTTTAATCTTCAGATTTCTAATTAAATGTTCTTTCTTAAGGGAGCTCTTTCCCAGTTCTTGACTAGGCTGTATCTTCTTCACATATACCTATGCTGCACTGTACTTTACTGTTAATAATCATATTTTATAATAATGTTTGATATTAATCTTCCTAATTTATCTGCCAATGAGTATAGGGGCCATGCCTTTCCTGCTCATCTTTGTATCACCACTCTATGAGTTGTGGCCTGTTATGGCACAATACATAGATTGGGAGCTTAAATAACAGATGTGTATTTTCTCACAGTTCTGTAGGCTGGAAATCTGAGATCAAGGTGCTAACATGGTCAGGTTCTTGAATTCTCTCTTCCTGGCTTGAAGGTGGCCACCTTTTCTCATTGTGTGCTCATATGGTAGAGAAAGAAAGAAAAAGATCAGATTCTCTGGTGACTCTTCTTATAATGGCAATAACCCATTATGAGGGTCGTACTCTTATGACCTCATGACACTGTGTTAAGTGCTACAACAGAGAGCAAAATGGACGCAGTTACTATGTGAATGGAACTTTAAGTCTAGGGGGATAGACATTAATCAAATAATCATGCTAATAAGTGTGTAAACTATAACTGGAAGAGTGAGGTGAAAGAAAGGTATATTTAGTCTTTGAAATGAAATAAAGAATTATAACCTAGACTCAGTGGGTGGTTGTCTGGGAAGACTTCCTTGAGGAAGCAATGCTTAGCTGAACTGAAAGAAGAGTTAGAATTAATTGAGAATAGGGAAGCTATGGGCACTCTGGAACATGGAAACAGCATGTGGAAAAACCCTGTGGTAGGAAGAACATGCAGATTCTGACAAACTGAAAGAATGCCAGTGTAACTAGAGCTCAGAGTAAGAGGGAGAGCATAGTGAGAAATGATGCTGGAACAATAGTTAGGTGCCGCATCATATATAGCTTTGTGGACTATATTAAGGGCTTTGTTGACTATCTTTATGAAGGCACAAAATGATACCTACAATTTTCCTTGATCTACAGATAAGCTAAGCTCTCCAGGAAGTCTAAAACTACCCTCTTTATGGAAACAATTAGTGTTATCATTGTCCTTACAAGACTGAATAGGAGGGATGAAGCCCATATTTACAGTCTTGGCTCAGGGCCCTGTCAGAGACAAGGACAAAACCTTTCTTAGCTCTACATATTGCTTACATGCAACAGCTGCTACAGGAATATCCAGACAAGTTTCACCAAGAACAGAAATATCTGAGGATCCAAATAATTGAAGAGCCTTACTTCCTACCCCAGGGACATTCTTGAGAATGTATTGTTAATTGTCTAGGATGGATCCAGGTAATAAGATGGCTCTTAGAAATTAAGGTGAAGGGGCACCTGGGTGGCTCAGTGGGTTAAGCCTCTGCCTTTGGCTCAGGACATGATCTCAGGGTCCTGTGATCAAGCCCCGCGTCGGGCTCTCTGCCCAGCGGGGAGCTTGCTTCCCCCTCTCTCTCTGCCTGCCTCTCTGCCTGCTTGTGATATCTCTCTCTGTCAAATAAATAAATAAAATCTTGAAAAAAAAAAAGAAATTCGGGTCAAGTCATGCTAGGAACTTATTTATTTATTTGTTTTTGGCTAGGAAATTTTCAGTAAAGAAAATATAATCTGCTTTAAATCCCAAGAATTGCTAACCAGTCATTCCTTGAGACATGTGTTCCCAGTCACAGCCAATGCTCCCTGGAGAATCTGCCCAAGGATGAATCTTTTGAGAAGCAAGTGAAGAAGGAGACCAGAGGAAGGGAATTCTGTTCACTATTAGAGGCATTTTCTAAGAGTCAGAGTGATCCAAAGATAGAATGAGCTATCTCAGAAGATAGTGGTATCAAAATTTCAAAAAAATAAGCTAAGATACTTGGAGTGTTACAGAAGACATTCAAGAATGTGGGTTGGTCTATGTGGACTTAATGGTTTCTACCCACCATGAAAATCTTAGAGGCAGAAAGAATAATGTGAACCAGTAGCTAGAGGATGAAGAACATTAAGAACTCAGAGAGAGATAAGTGATGTTCATAAAAAGCATCAGTAACAAGAAAGAATAGAGGACTTAATTTTGTTTGGAATAAAAGAAGCTTATGCCATTATACCTAATCTGACTGGGGCTTGGGAACGATGGGAAACAATTCTGAGAGTGCATCCTTTCTGGGAACTGTGTCTTCCAGCGTGAACTCAGGTCTGCATGTCTAGCCAACTCCACTGAATAGGCTTTCCCAAAACTAGGGTTGAGTAGAATTGTCATAGTTTGGATGGATATTAGTTATTCATAGCTGTGTAGCCAATTACCTAAAAACTTAGCAGCTCAGAAGAACAAATATTTACTTCCTCACTCAGATTTGGAGAGTATGCTATCTGGGAGAGGCTCAGCTGGTAGTTTTGGCTCAGGATCTTGCCTGAGGTTGCAGTCCAGCTCTCAGATGGCTCTAGAGTCAGATCTAGGCTCAAATGGGGCTGCAGAAGCCACCTCTAAGCTCTCTCACTTGGTCATTGACAGGCCTCCATCTTCACAGCCTCTTGGCTAGAGACCTTTCCTTGGCACATGGACACCTCCATAGCCTGCTTGAGTGGCCTCATTTCATGGCATTTCAAGAGAGAGAGAAGTCTGAGCAGCTGAGTGAAATAGTCCCCCAAAGGGAGCAGGACTTGTATCCAGAATACATTAAGATCTCTTACAACTCAAGATGATACTGTGCTCAATTAAAAATGGGCAAAGGAGAGAAACTAGAACTTTATAGAAGAAAGTAAAAAACAATGACTAATAAGTACATGAGAAGGTCCTCAGTTATCACCAATCATTAGGAGAATAAAAATGAAAATCTGTAATGAGGTACTGCTATAGTATTAGAAGAATGGCTAACATTGAAAATATCAAGCCTTGTCAAGGATGTGGGAAACGGGGCAAATGATCATAAATTTCTGCTGGGAGAGTATAATATGGCATAGCCATTTGTAAACCAGCACAGTCAATTTAGTTAAAACAGGCATTTACCATGTGATTTCTAGCTACTTATGCAAGAGAAATGACTTCAACCTGTCAAAGAAACACTTGTACAAGAATGTTCATAAGAGTGTCATACATAACAATCCAAAGTAGAAATAATACATGTCTCCACCCGGTGAATTTTGGTATATAATGGAATATTACTTAACTCTTTCACTCCAATCCTTGAGCTTTAATAACCAATTAATACACATTTAACCTCCCCAGATAGTTATATCTGATATATGCAACAATGTAAATAAATCTCTGAAACATTATGCTCAGTGAAAGAAGCTAGACACAAGAGAGGACATATCATTTGTCTATGGAAAAATGAATCCACAGTGATAGAAATCACATCAGTGATTGTATGAGGTATAGGGGTTTGGGGGAGACTGACTTCAAAGTGGCATGAGAAACATTCTGGAATGATGGTAATATTCTATATCTTTTGTTGTGGCGATAATTATATAGGTTTTATGGAACACTTTTGCTAAAACTCATGGAAATATAATTTGTGTGTATAATTTAATGTTATATAATTTTTACCTCATGAATTTAAAAAAAAGATTTTATTTATTTATTATTTGACAGACAGAAATCACAAGTAGGCAGAGAGGCAGGCAGAGAGAGAGGGGGAAGCAGGCTCCCTGCTGAGCAGAGAGCCCAATGTGGGGCTTGATCCCAGGACCCTGAGATCATGACCTGAGCCAAAGACAGAGGCTTAACCCACTGAGCCACCCAGGTGCCCCATGAATGGTGATTAAAAAAAAATTTTTTTATGAATGGTGATTTTTAAAGTAAGGAAAAAATTATAATATGTAAACTAAACATTTTTAGGAATACAAAGGAGAATTCACAGAAATTAAATAATAGTTAGAAAATGTATTGCCTTCTCTTTGTCCTTGCAAGATCAACTACCCAGGTAAAAATAATATCTAAGAATATTATAATTATTTGCTTTAATTACATATCCATAGCTAGCTACTTAGATATTGATATAAAATTTTTTACCTTAGGAAAAGTACTCTATTTTCTGTTATCATTAATGCATTTGTGGGAAAAGATCACATAGTAAGCCTATAGAAAATCTCAGCAAATTTCCCAAGCACAAAATTATAAAGACCATTTCTATCAAACCTCAGTGCAAAAAAACCTGGAACTAAATAACTGAAGAGTAATTTTAAAAGCTATTTTAAATTTTAAATTTCTCTACTAAATTACTTTTGAGTTAAAAAAGATATCAAAAGAAAAATTAGGCAATTTTTTAAATGGCAACTTCACATCTCAGAACATGATGTATGGTTAAAGATAAAGTCAAAGATGGGATGCCTAGGTGGTTTAGTTGGTTAAGCATCTGCCTTCAGCTCAGGTCATGATTCCAGTTCCCTGGGATCCAATTTCACATTGGGTTCCTTGCTCAGCAGGGAGCCTGCTTCTCCCTTTGTGTGACATTCCCCCTGCTTCTGCTCTCTCTCTCTCTCTGACAAATCAATAAATAAAATCTTAAGGAAAAAAAAAAGAAAGAGAAAAACCTAACAGTTTCCTAATTTATTTATCCATTCAACAAATATTTATTGAAGGATTACACTGTACCCTATGCTCCAGGGTACAGATGGAAAAAAATCTAACTTCCTTCATAAAATTACATGCTGGTAGAAGTACATCGAACAACCCCCCCCTCCATAAATATATTATCTCATACAGCGATAAATTCTTTGGGTAAAATAAGGCTGATAAGGTGGATGGAGAATGTTCAGAGAGGAATGTCATTTTGTATACAGTACTCAAGGAAGATAGTCCTGAGAAGGTGATGTTTCACCAGAATTCTGAAGGAAAGGAAGGAGTCAGTCATGCAGGCACTGGGGGCATGGCATTGTAAGCAGAATAGGCTCTGTTACTCTGAGTGAGAAGGGGAAACTGCGGAAGATTCTGAGCAGAGGATAGACACACTCTGACTTATATTTTAAAAGGATCACTCCAGAATTGTCTGCATGAAAAGGGTAGAAACAAGGAGGTCAGTTGGGAGGTTGTTTTTTTAGTTCATATAAAACATGATGGAGACTTGGATCAGGAAGAGTCAGTAGGGGTGGGAAGAAGTGGTTAAAATACAAATGATTAGGACAAAGAGAATATATGCAATTTAATTTAATAATTCAACTCAGAAATCTAGGAAGAGACCAGCTCAATGAACTTTCCAACAATTATGAGGGAGAAGGAGTTAAGTGGTCAGCAAAGAAATTAATGAGTAAAAAAGAAGAAATGGCAGAATTGAAAAATATTAAAGCTCTTTCCTGAAAAGTTCAATTAGAACTTTCTGGTAAAGTAAGTGAGGGAAAGAAAAAGGGAAGATACAGATATACTACATTCAGAATGAAAAGAAAGATATAATGTCAAATATAAGATTTTAAATTATAAAAAAAGACAATTTGCTAATGCATGCAAAAAATTTAAAAAAAATTTCACAGAAATATATGTAAGTCAAGAATAGATAGAGTAGCAATAGAGTAGAAAAACCATAGGAGAAATTGAAAACCTTAAGAACTCTGTGAGGAAAGCTAAAACCTAAAGGAACTCTGTAAATAAGTTTCAGGTAAATTATATGAAACTTAAAGCTTAGATAGATTTTATTGCTTTTTATACTGACCTGAAATATATTAAAAATTCAAAAGTTTGCTTTAATTCATTTGATGATATTAGCATAGCTCCAATATTAAACTTAACAGTGGTAGGACAAAATCCTTAATAAATCACAAGAACCCGGAATTTGGATGGATATTTTAACACTATCGTCTGACCAAGTAGAGTTTATCAAGAAGCAGTATAGTCAGAGAGAGTCAATTATTGTATGGTTTTACTTACTTGTGGAGCATAAGGAATAACATGGAGGACATCGGGAGATGAAGAGGAGAAGTGAGTTGGGGGAAATTGGAGGGGGAGATAAACCATGAGAGACTATGGACTCTGAGAAACAAACTGAGGGTTTTGGAAGGGAGGGGTGAGGTGTTGGATTGGGGTGGTGGGTATTAAGGAAGACGTATTGCATGGAGCACTGGGTGTGGTGAATAAACAATGAATTTTGGAACACTGAAAAAAAAAAGAAGTATAGGGCTTTAAGACCCCTGACTCTGGAGCCAGATAGCCTAGAAATAGGAATAGTTTTACATCTTGGTTTGGATCTGATAACCATATGGCTTTGGTTAACCTGTTTAATGTCTCTGTATCTCAGTTTCTTTATCTGTAACATGGAACTGTGAAACTGTCTATTTATGCAATCATTATAAAGATTAATTAATTAATTAATTAATTCTGTGAAGCATTTACTACAGCCTAACATGTAGTAAGTACTCAAAAATATTAATTGTTATTATGAATTTCTATGCCTGGAAATGTATTATCATAATAGTAAGTCAGAGGAGAAAAGCCCTAAGATCATCATTAGTACCAAAAGATATTTTGATAAAATTTAGTATTCATTTATGATTTTCAAAAACTCTCTTAATATACAATAACAAGAAAGATATTTTCTTAAGATGATGCTGAAACTCCTTTTGAAATCAATACCCTTCATCATCAGGGATAACTGTAATCATTTTTGCCGCAACATTGTAAAGAAGTTCTACATGATACAAAAAGAACAAAAATATGAACAAAGATTTACTATTATTTAGAGATGATACAATTGTCTACCTGGAAAGTCCAATGCCAAACAAAATCAAAACAGGATTTTTAAAAATTGACAATTATTCTAACTTCCTTCTGGAGGAATAGATGTGTAAAGATTGCCAAGAGCATTTTGAAAAAGAGAAGCTGAAGTACTTTTATCCTACTTGTAATGAAACCGTGTTACTAGAATATAGAGAGTTATCAGTGGAGAAGAAAAGAAGGCCAGAAGGAGACTAGCGTATAAGGATGGTGTTAAAATCAATGTGATACATGCTGGTTTATTTCATAAATGGTTTTGGGAAAAGTAGACATAATCTTATTACTAATAAGCTCTATCACACCTTAGTGGTTATAAACACTGTGTTTTCTCAAACCTATCATAGTGTCAGGGGTATTTGCAGAGCCAGCTTTGAACCATGCATTTGAAGGTGATTCCAAAAGCTAATGGCTTATTGAGCGGGGTGCATTAATTGCATAACAAGAATTCTTGATACACATATTTCACCTGCAGATCTGTCGGGTTTTGTTTCACATAATTTGAGGCCATGTTGTTGGGTGC
>NW_022631776.1:0-28815 GCF_010015895.1 Lontra canadensis
CCTCTCTGCCTGCTTGCGATCTCTCTCTCTGTGTCAAATAAATAAATAAAATCTTAAAAAAAAAAAAAAAAAGAGGTTGGGGCGCCTGGGTGGCTCAGTGGGTTGGGCCGCTGCCTTCGGCTCAGGTCATGATCTCGGGGTCCTGGGATCGAGCCCCGCATCGGGCTCTCTGCTCAGCAGGGAGCCTGCTTCCTCCTCTCTGCCTGCCTCTCTGCCTGCTTGTGATCTCTCTCTGTCAAATAGATAAATAAAATCTTTAAAAAAAAAAAAAAAAGAGGCTACTTTTATCTGTTAATAATGCTTATGGCGTGCCTGCAGGGTGCCAGGCAGTGCGCGACAGTGGAGACAAGAGCGAACCACCCCAGCTGCCCTCGCCCTTGTGGGTCTTAAAATCAGTCCAGTCGGACCTGAAATCAGTAACCGGGGAAATCCAACGACCTCCGTGCCGTGAGGGACACTGGACCATAAGAAACCTTTACAGGGCTGCCTCGGTGGCTCAGTGGTTAAGCCTCTGCCTTTGGATCATGATCTCAGGGTCCTGGGATAGAGCCCCAAATCGGGCTCTCTGCTCAGCAGGGAGCCTGCTTTCCCCTCTCTTTCTGCCTGCTTCTTTGCCTACTTGTGATCTCTCTGTGTCAAATGAATAAATAAATAAAATCTTAAAAAAAAAAAGGGAAGAAAGAAACCTTTACAGTTGGAGGGCCTTCCTCATTGTTTTTCTTCACACACTTGTTTTCAAGGACCAGCAGGTTGCTCCCAGGTGAGAACTCTGTGTTGGGATTCCCACCTTGGGATGATGACTAGTATCTCCTTTCTAAGGTTGTTGTGAAGATGAAATGAGATACATTCTTTTTAAAAAATATTTTATTTATTTATTTGAGAGAGACAGAGAGCACAAGCAGGAGGAGCAGAGGGTAAGGCACAGAGAGAGGGAAAAGCAGACTCCCCACTGAGCAGGGTACCCTAGGGGTGTGTGTGTGCTGCTGAGCAGGAAACCCTACCTGAGGGGGAGGAGGGGGCTTGATCCCAGATCTGGAGATCCAGACCTGAGCTGAAGTCAGATGCTTAAGGGACTGAGCTACCCAGGTACCCCAAATGAAGTACATTCTTAACACATACTAGCCATCACTACCTGGTGTCCACAATTCCAGGACCCAGATGGACTCCCTTAGCTGCAGATAAACCCCTAAATTTGGCTTTTGCAAATCTAGCAAGAGTGAGGAACTATATAATCTTGCTGGAGTTGACCCAACCAGAAACCCACAATTCTCAGCCAGACGAGTTCTTTATACCAGAATTTGTTTTTTGTTTTGTTTTGTTTTTTGTTTTTTTGTTTTGTTTTGTTTTGTTTTGTTTTTAAAGTAGGCTCCATGCCCTTGATGGGGCTTGGACTCACCACCTGGAGATCAAGAGTCACATACATACTCCACCAGCTGAGCCAGCCAGGCACCCCTGGAGGCTGTACTTGTATTATATTCACAATAACTCTGAGGGTGAGTCCTATTATTATTCCTATTTTACAGAGAAGGAAGCTGAGGCACAGAGAAGTAACTTGGCCAAGATCTTAGAAGCTAGTGAGAGGTGTAAGCGAGATTGCAGTCTCAGTTGATCTGATTCCAAAGCTTGTGTTATAACCCACTGGGGTGGGGGTTCAGGACATCTGAGAGCACCAGGCTCCAAAGGGTTTTTTTTGTTTTGTTTTGTTTTTTGCGTTGTGCATTTCTGGGAGGCAGCATAGCAGGGAGGCCAGGCTTGGCTTCCTCCTTCTTAGCGAAAGGTGGGTAAGGAGGGATGTCTTCCTTCCTACCATTACCCTGGGTTTCCTCCCTCTAAGAGTCGTTACTCTGAGCTCCCACACTTTGGTACCTGCTCCCCTCCCTTGTGTTATGGAAGGTCTCCCCTACAAGACTGTGAGTTCCCAAGTTCCCCAAAGAGTAGGACACAAGACATTTTGTCATACCCCCTCCAGGGTCCTGCCCAGTCCTGCCCAGGACCTGTCACCTAGTAAATATTTCATAAATATCACTGCATAAATATATCTGTTATGAATGTTTGTCCCCCCACAGTCATATGTTGAAGCCCTAACCACCCCTTCCCAATGTTATACTATTTGTATATGGACCCTTTGGTAGCTAATTGGGCTTAAATGAGGTCATGACAGTGGGGTCTCCATGATGGCATCAGTGCCCTTATAAGAAGAGAAAGAGCTCAGAGCTTCCCTGCCTCCAGCCATGTGAGAACATCGCAAGAAGGCAGCCATCTGCAAGCAAGGAAAGAGTCCTCACCAGGAACGGAATCAGCCAGAGCTTTGAACTTGGACTTCAGCCTCCAGAACTGTAAGAGTTAATGTGTGTTGTTTAAGCTACCCAGTCTGTGGTATTTTGTTAATAGAAGCCCAAGCTAAGATAATTGCTGACAAATATATTTGGCGGGCTCAATCTGGTTCTCCTAAACCTTCAACAATAGACATATATATATTTATTTATTTATATAGATTTTACATCTTTATGTTTTAAGATTTTATTTATTTATTTGACAAAGAGAGAGCACAAGCAGGGGGAGCTACAGAGGGAGAGAAAGAAGCAGACTCCCCGCTGAGCAGGGAGCCTGATGTGGGGCTTGATCCCAGGACCCTGCGATCTTGACATGAGCTGAAGGCAGATGCTTAACTGACAGAGCCACCCAGGTGCCCCAGCAATAAACACTTATTACACATCCCCTAGGTTCCTATTCATTCAACAGATATTTATTAAGCTTTTATTGTGTGTTTATTCATCAACATTTACTGAGGGCCTACTGTGTGCACTGGGCTAGGCACTGCCATCCGTGTCTTCAAGGAAATCTCTCGGTCTGGTAGGGACCCCTCCCCTGTTATCACCCAGAGGGGGCACAAGTCCCTCATTCACACACATGCACACTGCAAGGAGGGCGTCCTGCACAATATAGATGCTTAGTAAATGACTCCTCAATTAATGCACAAGGCTGGGTCCAGAAAAACTCAGTGGTATAAGCACAGTTACTGTCTTTCCAGAGCCTTAATCTATCCAAGGCGCTCAGAGTAAATAATACAAGACAGCATGAACTGAGCCCCATGACCTACAACGCAGATGTAGGAGAGACAACGGGAACCGGGTTGGAGGAATGGCAGCAATCCCCAAACTCCAGCCCTTGACCTTAGCCAAGCCATGGGATCTCTACATGCCTTAGTGTCCCTATCTGTGAAATGGCGATCATCATGTTTATTATGAGTTTGTGTGAACCTCAGTGCAGAGAGCACAGGAGGGCTTCAAAGAATGCAACAAATAGTAGCTATTGTTATTAAGGAAACCTGCAACCCACTGTGAGTGGGAGCCCAGGAACAAGGATGGAGTGACAGAGGGAGTGAGATCAGGGTGACTTATTAACCTTGAGCTGGGGCCTGGTGAGCTCTCTCCGTTGGCTCTGGCTTGCTGTGCCTGTAGGGCTGGGGCTGACTCTGGGTGGGGTGTTTATTCTGGGAAGCAGCCCTGGCTGCTCCCTCACTCCCTGCTCCGGCGGGGAAGGAGGGCATCGAGTCAGAACTGAGTCCTGCGCTGGGCCTGGCAAGTGAGAGCCAGCCTACCTGTCCACGTGGCCGGCGCTGAGAATATCCAAGGGCCAGCTGAGTCATTCAGGTTCAGGACATGCTCTCTGCACAGGACTCACCCGACCCCCCAGGAATCCAGTGCTAGAGAACCTGAAATGCTCAGCTTTTGTAACTCTGGAGTCTGAGCCCTGGATGTCAGCATGGAGGTGAGGCTCCCCGGGTGGGGCGGGTTGGGGGGTGAGGTGACATTGGAGGTGGGGATGTCCCTGTTGGTTTCTCAGGTCCTAGAAGAGCCCCTGAGCCCCTTCATCAGGTGGCTTCATGCACATTCACCTGTACAGTCACACAAGCCTGGTACTTAAGCAGGGCCTAGGCTTGGCTGAATGTTGTCATCACCTTCTTGAAATTCTTTTTTTTTTTTCTTAATAGATTTTATTTATTTATTTGACAGAGAGAGAGAGCACAAGCAGGCAGAGAGGCAGGCAGAGAGAGAGAGGGGGGAGGGGGAAGCAGGCTCCCTGCGGAGCAGAGAGCCCGATGCGATGCGGGCTTGATCCTAGGACCCTGAGACCGTGACATGAGCCGAAGGCAGAGGCTTTAACCCACTGAGCCACCCAGGAGCCCCACCTTCTTGAAATTCTTAATCATTTTGGAACACAGGGCCTACATTTTCTTTTTGCACTGGGTCAGGCAAATTGTGTAGCCTGTCCTGCCTTCATGCTTTGCTTTCCCCCAGTGGTAGCTTTCCCTCAAATGGGACATTCTGATACATCCTCAGCCACTCCCAGCCAGCTAGGAGGGCCTTAGGTAAGTCTGTTTCCTAAAAGGCAGTGGGGGTGGGGGCACAGCTCCTGACCCCCTCCCCCAACCCATTGGTACCAACCTTTCTGAAAAAGCTCAAGGCCAGCAGTGTGATAATGGGTATGTCCGTCACTCAACTTTCCTGAGCTTCTGGGCCTGATAAATGTTGTACTTAACTTCAGTGGGACCGTTGAGAGGATTGAAAGAGGTAGTTGGTATAAAAGGCACAGTGCCTGGCACAGAATAAGCGGTCAATAAAATAGAACTATTATTTTGTTTTAAAAAGGAGTATTATTGGGGTGCCTGGCTGGCTAAGCCGTTAAGCGTCTGCCTTGGGCTCAGGTCATGATCCCGGGGTCATGGGATCGAGACCGAGACCCGCATCGGGCTCCCTGCTGGGGCGGGGGAGTCTGCTTTTCCCTCTCCCACTCCCCTTGCCTGTGTTCCCGCTCTCCCCGTCTCTCTCTGTCAAATAAATAAATTAAATTAAATTAAAATGAGTGTTATTACCCCCGCTAAATTGGAGGAAGGGAGAAACGGAAGGGTCTGCGGCATCCCAATGGACCTGTCACAGGAAGGAGGAGCCGCCCCTCTCCTGGCCCCGCCCCCTTGCCTTCCGAGGGAGGAGACCCCCCGCCCAGAGCAGAAACGAGGGGGCGGAGGAGCGGGAGCGACACATTTTTGAGTTGTGACCAAGTGGAAACTCCCTCCCGGAGGCGGAAGCCGGGGGCGCCCCACTGGGGCCGGAGCCTCCTCCGGGGAGGGATCCGCGGCCCGGGGGCGGGGCGTCGTGGGGATCCAGGCCCCGCCCCTCACCCGCCTTATGAATATGAATAATCGACCCCGGTGAGCGGAAGCGCGAGGCGGCCCCAGCCCAGTGGCCCCGCCCCCCCCGCCGCTGCCCCTCGCCCTGGGGGCGTACCCTGCCCGATGACGCCCCGCCCCCCGTCCCGCGCGGGGCCTCCTTCCGGCTGGCGCGCCCGGGACGTGACCTCGCGGGCGCGCGCCCGAGCCACCTTGGGGGAGGTGCCCGCGCCCCCCCGCACAGGTAGGGCCACCCTTTGTCCCCGGCGCCGCCCCCTGGAGCCCGCGTCCCGTCGCCAGCCACGGCCGGCGGTCCCCCACACCCCGCGCGCTCCTTCTCCAGCCCCGGGTCGGGCTGGCTGCCCCCAGGGCAGGGTCGGCCCCGGGGCCAGGCTCCCTAGATGGGACGCCTTCACTCACTCCAGCGCTCGCACACGGGGGTGAGGGGCTGGAGGGCGTACAGTGCCGCAGAAGCCCTGCCCTCAGGGTGCTTACGTTCCAGGGCGAGAAAGGACCACGGGGTGAACCAGTAGACCGCCCGGGGTGTCAGAGGGTGTGAAGGCTAGGACAAAAGCCGGGGAAGAGAAGAGCGTCTACTAGGCGGCTAGGGAGGGTCCCTCAGGAGAAGCCTGGGAACAAGCCTGTGCCTGGAGTTTGACGGGGCCCTGAAGCGGGGAGGGTGGGGAGTGGCTGGAATGGAGGGAGGGGAGAATGAAAAGGATGGAGTAATGATAGTAATGGGTCAGGTGTTGATCAGGTAGCGGGCAAAGTACTAGGTGCTTGATGCATATAATTTCCATCCAGCCTCCGGACAACGCAGACTGGACAGTACCATTGGCTGAGAGGTTATATAGCTTGCCCAAGGTCATGCAGCATTGGACCCCAAGAACATTGATGTCATTGCCTGAAACACACCCAGGAGACCCAGGGTGGGGTGACCTTGCCCCAGACAGGTCCTCTACCCTGGGCCTCAGTTTCCTCCCACAGTACTAAAGGGAATGTGTGTATGGGGGGCGGGGGGTGACTGACCTCCTGGAATGAAGGATGGGCAGGCAGGGCCTATTTGCCAGTAATCAGCCCCAAAGGCAGCCTGCTGGAGTGCATACCCAGCAGTAGGAGCCCTGAACCCCAGCCTGAATTCAGGGCACAAAACAAGGGTGCAGCAGGAGCCTTTGAGTATGTCTGTTCTCCCGGGAGCCTCTCATTGTCTGGGAAGCACTTGTCACCCCTCCAGGCTCTGGAGCAGGTACAAGTGGCTTCAGGGAGGGAGGGCGGAAGGCCCAGAGCCTGCTGCTTCTGGGAGTGGGGGGGAGGGGGGAGCCCAGAATGGCTGAGTGCTCCCAAGCAGTAACAAAGGCGGTGCCAGGCAGGCAGGCTGTGCGCACCCGCCAGCAACTGCAGGACTAGCAGAATCACTCAACAGCCCCGTGAGCCCGGAGCAATTAAAACGTACACATAAAATCCTCCCAAGTCTGCCCTGGCAAGGGGGTCTCTGACTGCTGCTGCCCAGACGGGTCGGAAGGGGCCTCAGGGTTGCCAATCTGGGTTCTGCTGGCTGTGCTGACTCCTTCTGTGCTGTGGGAATGGGGGAAATGTATTTGTGCTCCTCTGAAGATCTGCCTGTGCCTCTAATCCTAAGAAGGTCTGTGGGTTTTCAGTGGGGGCAGGGATGGTGAATCTTACGCAATCCGTCCCTTCTGCCTGACACAACTCCCCGTCTTGCCCTTTGGGCAGTGGCAGGAAATGTGGCTCTGAGGTTAGGAGTGGAACCCAGCTTTCTGTGTTCAAGCCTCAGGTCAGCAGTCAGTCAGAGATCCTGGTGGCACTGGACCACAGGGGGCACTAACTGTGGGGTGCATTTCGTAGAAGAGAAAGAGGCTCAGAGAGGTTAAGTGGTTTGCTTGAGAGTGCACAGCTGTAAAGTAGCAGGAGATGGGATCCAAGTGCAAACCGTTCCAGCTCACAAACCCTTTGGCTCAGGGAGCTGATTCATTCCAGCAGAGGGGATATACTTTTATTTGGCTTGGAGACGCCCCCCCCCCCCAGAGAGATACTCTGTGGAGATGATGACCAAAGGAGACAGAGACACTTTCTGCTATTTCTGTAAACCTTTTTCCCTATTACACAGTCCTTGGGCCTTGTCCCCAGGCCTTTGGGTCTAGGCCAAATCAGTCAGTTCTTCCTCAGGGCGGGACTGGTATAGGTGGGTCCAGAGGCATTTTAGGACCCCTGGAAGGGTCATCCAGCCAAGGGCTTCCTCCTTATGAAGACTGGGGGCTTTGGTCTTGGAGCTGGGCCCACAGGATGAAAGAGTACCCCTGGGTACCTGGGGCCCATCTGCACGGCCTGGCCTTGAACTAAGGGGGCGGCTGGAGGTATGGCCACTGGCCAGGTGGGCTGTGAGTATGGGGGTGCCCGGGTAGAGGGAGACAGGTCGTGAGACTTAAGTGAATAGCATGCCAGAAGGAGAGGAGACTCGGTCTTATGAATATGAATATGAGCCCTGTGGGCCAGGGCTGGTGAACAGTCACTCTCTGTACATTGTTTCATACTGAGTTGGTCCCTCCCTCCCTGGAGACTCATTGCCTCTCTGGCAATATTCTGAGTCTTAGAGCCCCAGCAGGCTCTCACACTGGGCTTGCTGGCCCAGCAAGTCTGGGGCAGAGCCCAGGGGTCTGCGTGTTTAACAGGTGGTCCTCTAACTCAACCTGGAAAACCACTGTGCTGGACCTCCCAGCCAGGCCGCCAGGAGAAACCCCTTCCGGAGCTTTCTAGCAGAGCGGAGCCTGGTGTGTGTAATTGTTTTCCATGACTGGATTTAAACGCATTCCAGTCTCCTTTGGAGCCCTGTCATCAGCTGAGCTTCTCCCCTGTTTAAAATAAATGATGGAGTCTCCATCGATAGCCCTGTCTCCAGCCCTCCGCTGCCAAGTTTCCCAGAAGAGCAGTCCGCCCTACATCCCCCACTTACTTCTGAGCTCCTTGTTCTGTCCTGAGCTGCCCCTCAACCAGTTCTTGGCACGGAGACCTCTCAGCTGCTTCTCCCACAGTCGGCGGTTCTGCTCACCTCCTCAGCCCTCTACGGTCTATACCGCCTTCCTGTCTGCTTGTGGGCCCTGAAAACAGGTGTTCCTTAAATTTCTCTCCTTAGGCCACCTATTCCCTCTGATGAAGAGGCAGAAGTGAGGGGGACGCCCATCTCTGTTTGGGAGAATCCCTGGTATTTTTGCTCAGCCTCTGGGCTGTGCCAGGCTGATTTTTCTTTTTTTTTTTTAAGATTTTATTCATTTATTTGAAACAGAGAGAGAGAGATCACAAGTAGGCAGAGAGGCAGGCATAGAGAGAGAGAGGAGAAAGCAGGCTCCCCGCTGAGCAGAGAGCCCGATGCGGGCCTCCATCCCAGGACCCTGAGATCATGACTTGAGCCGAAGGCAGAGGCTTAACCCACTGAGCCACCCAGGCGCCCAAGGCTGATTTTTCTAGGGCTCAACTTGATGTCCCCCTAGGCCAACCCATTGGAGCTCTTCCCGTAGACTCTTTGATTTGAAGGGAATCCCTTCACACCTGTCACCCTGAGGTGGTCCTGCTGGTGTGGGTTCTGTGTGGCTCTGTCCCGAGGCCACACACCCTCATGGAGGAACAGAGCGCCGGCCATTAAGGGAGTCATGTCAGGAGCCAGGCTTCCCCACCAGGAACCTCTGACTTCTTTATGCTCTCCTTGATAAAAGGATGGGTATCCTCCCGTCTTTCTGATCACTGACCCGAGTTGCCAGTTGATGTTGGTTGTGGCGCCCCGGGCATGTAGCCTCAGGGTCTCCCTACCTCTCTCCTGCATGTTTAACTTTTTCTTTTTTTTTTTTTTTTTTAAAGGAGGTTTCATGCCCCGTGTGGGCTTTGAACTCAAGACCCTGAGATCAAGAGTTGCATGCTCTACTGACTGAGCCAGCTGGGCGCCCCTCTCCTGCATGTTTAAGGTCAGCTTTTGCAGCATCTCATGCCTGTCCTGCATTAAGGGTCGCTGGACTCCTCATTAGCTTGCACCCTTTGCCGAGAGCCCGACACTACCCAGGAACCTCCACTGAATGGGAAAGTCCCCCTCTGGCCAGGTCATCTGTCACCTGCTCAGGGATGGCCTGGTATTCTCGTTAGGGGCCATGCAGCATTGGGTCAATGCCCCTGACCAGAGTTGGGTTCTTGGTTCAGATCCCTGCTTTTGGCCTCACCAGCCTTATGACCCGACAGACTTACTTGAGCCTGAAGCTGGCAATCATCCTGTCTCGTAAGGCTCTTGTGAATATGGGTGTTACATGACCTCATCTGTAAGAGTCCTTGGCACACAATTGTGCCTGGTCTATATTTATCACATTTAATCCTCAAAACCAGGTGTATGGTCAGGTATATGGTCTCCGTTAGGCCCATTTTGTAATGGGGAAAGGAAGGCCCAGAGAAGCCAAGTGATTCACCCAAGGGTACACAGCTATAAAAGAGCAGAAGTAGGATTCTGGTGTGAACCATTTCATTTCAGAACTGGAGCTTCTAACCCCTGAGCCCCCACGTCGGTTCTCTTTCTCCATCTTCTGTCCATTCATTCATTCATTCATTCACTCACCACATATTTGTGGCATGACTAGTACTCATGGATTTGGCAGTGAACGATCAGATGAAGCTCTGCCTTCACAGAGCTTACATTTCAGTGGAGGCACAGATAGAAAGGGATGTATAGGAACTCCTGTGGAAACTTCCCGTGTGGCCTCTTTTCTTCCCTGTCTGCCCTGAGGTCGTAAACCAGGACCCTCCTCCCACCTCCCCGCTTTTCCTTGTACCTGAAGCCCTCAAGTGGTAGACATTTGGCTGAATTAGACTGGATGTAGGTTTAACCCTGGTGACATGGATCATAGCAGGACCTGATGGAGGGTTTGAAGGGACTGGGGACCTGGGGTTGGGGGTTACCTTGAGCCACAGGGCAGGCTTGGTTCCGGAACTGCAAGTCAAACCCTGGGTGAGATAGCACTTTTCAGCCACAAGGATGGCTGTAACAAAAAAAAAAAAAAAAAAAAAGAAAAAGAAAAAGAAAAAAAGAGGGGCAGTAATAAGTATTGGGGAGTCTAGGGAGGAATAGGACCTCACACTGTGCTGGTGGCAATGTCAAATGGCAGAGCTGCTTTGAAACGGTCTGGCAGCGTCTCAATCTAGAGACACCATCTGACCCAGCACTTCCACTCCTAAGTATCTGCCCGAGAGACGTGAAAACACAGGTCCACGCGAAAACCCGCACATGGATGCTCACGGAAGATCACAGCAGCCAAAAGGGGGAGACAACCCAGATGTCCATCGGCTGATGATGAGGTAAATAAAAATGTGGTCCATCCGTACAGTGGAGTGTTCCCGGCCACAAAAAGGAACGAAGCACTGATGCCTGTTACCACACGGACAAACCTTGGAAACGTGCTGAGTGCAAGAAGCCTGAACAAAAGGCCATGTGCTGTATGATGCCACTGATTCGAAGCATCCCGCATTGGCAGATCCTTAGAGGCAGAAGGCACCCGAGTAGCAGGACTGGGGATAGGGGGATGGGGGGACTCGGGAGGAACAGTAAATGCTAATGGGGACTGGGTGTCTTGGGGTGTTGAAAATGTTCTGAATCGATTGGACACAATATGGTGAAGATTCTGGAAACTGTTGGATTGTGTGCTTTAAGATGGTAGCCTGCTACGTGGTCGGGGTTCTCTGGGCACTACCCTGGTTCTAGGGAAATGATGTAGAGATTTCAGGCTCAGCTTATGAGTCATCCCTGAGAGAGGCCCCCACCCCGGTAACCGCCCCCACACCGCCCCCTGTCACTGGTTGTCGGTCTCAGCCCTTCTGTCTTTCCTTTATGGCTCTTCCTACTCTTGGGACTGTTTGCTCTCGCCAGGTTGAGCTCCCTGACACCAGGCGCTGGTAGGCATCTTGTTCGTTGTCCCAGAGCAGGTGCTCAGGTACCTGCTGAGTGGAGGGACCCGACTACGCTGCTCACAGCCGGGGCAGGTCCCGGCTGGGGTCTGCACTCTCTGCAGGAGAGAGAGTCCGCAGAGCAGATCAGGGTGTCTCCCGGCCCCAGTGGCTTTCTTTGTCTCTCTGTTGCAGTTCCAGGAGAATGTCTCTGGAAAGGAAGCCCAACGCCCTGGTCTGGCTGGGAAGAGGCAAAAAAGGGGAGGGGAGCGGGAGTGGGGGCCGGGCGGGCCTGGGGAGGAAGTCTGCAGCCTCAGGCTGCCGAGGGTGTGGCGTCTGTGTTTGCACCTTTGGAATGCAGCTGATTCACTCCGGGGGGAGCCCTGTGCAGCCGCTGCTGCCGCCTTGGATCTGACATCTGGAGGCTGAATTCCAGGAGGAGAGAGCCAGACTCCTGCAAGCAGATGCCAACTTTGAAGGTCAAACTAAGCGGTGGAGCTGCTTTAGGAGGAGGCCCAGAGCGTCCAACACTGCCCCACCCCAGGATTCTGGGAGAGGTGAGACCCAGCCCCGAAAGGACCAGATCCTCTCTGGGAACAGACTGGGCAGGGAAGCGAGAGATCTGCAGTTAGACTTGGGTTCAGAGACCAGTTAGTGAACAGTTCCTATAACTGCGTGGGCCAGGGGCCTAGCTGGTCCGACACTCTGCTATGGCACCGGGACCCTGGCCTCCCTCTCCTGGCCCAGTGTCCTCTGTGTTGCTCTACTTTCCCATCAGTGCTTCCGGAAGCCTGAGAACTCCCAGCTTGCCTCTCCTCAGGGCTCCAGCAAGCCCCTTGGCTTCTCAGGTCCCAGCTCATCTCATGCTGAGGGACAGGCCTAGCTCAGGAGCTTGCTCCGGTACAGGGCCAACACCCCTAGAACCACATGGAGGAAGTGGGAGTGAGGGAGTCCCCCAAAGGAGCCAGTGCCAGCTGGTGGGCGGAAACGGACCACACCCCCAATCTGCTAAGCCTCCTATGCAGGACCTGCTTCTGGGACACTGTGCTCAGCTTTTTTAATTTTTTTTTAATATTTTATTTATTTATTTCTCAGAGTGAACACAGGCAGAGAGAACGGCAGGCAGAGGGAGAAGCAGGCTTCCCGCTGAGCAAGGAGCCCAATGCGGGACTCGATCCCAGGACGCTGGGATCGTGACCTGAGCCCAAGGCAGCCGCTTAACCAACTGAGCCACCCAGGCGTCTCTTTGCTCAGCTTTATAGCCTTTACCTACTGGGTGTCCTGCTGGCTAATTTCCTTAAGCTCTCAGAAGCTCATTTTCTTCATCTTTGAAATCTCTCAGGATTCTCTTAAGGATTGAATGAGATAGTGCGTGCAAATCCCTTGGGACCTTCCTGGCCCAGAGGAGACACAATGCTTACTAGTTCCCTTTCTCTTCCCTTTACGTAGGTTCTGGGTTATTCTGTCTAGATGTGTGTAGTCTGAAAGGGCTGTGCATGTGTGTATGTGTATCGTGTGTGTGTGTCTGTGTATGTGTGTGTGTGTGTGTGTGTGTTTACTCACAGCAGGCATGGCCCTTTCCCTTCTCCAAGGCATTTGTACTATCTGGCTTCTCCCTGGACAGGGCTGGGGACTACACAGGACAGAGGGGAGAGGCAGGAGGGACAGGAGATGGGTGGGAGGAGAAGCCTGTGTGGTGCCTCACCTGTGGGTCTGCAGGCTCAGGCCAGCCTCTGGAGTCCCTCCGTGGGCCCTTAGCTCCTCCTGGGGCTGGAGGAAGGCCCGAGTTCCGAGGAGTAGCTGCCTCTGTCCCTCAAGTGCCACATTAGCTGTGTGTCTTGCTGATCTTCTATATTCTCTCGCCTGTGGAACCTGGAAGTCTGGACCTTCTGGGAGGGCACAGAGCAGGCCTACTGCAAACTTTTTGTTCCTGTTTGTGAACTGAAGCAAAGCACCTCCCATAACCTGCTTGGGGCACACAGAGAGCTAGGGTGGCCATGCCCCCCTCCCCCCCGGGCTCTGTACCCTCTACACCTCGCAGAAGCCTTTCCTGCCAGCCTTGTGCCCCTCAGTTATTCTCCCCACAGCCTTGCGTTCAGTAGCTCTGTGCAGAGCTGACATGGCAGTCAGGGGCTCCCGCCATTGGTCACTTTCTCGCGTGTCCTGTGCCATTAGCCCGACTCGGTCACTTGTCCCAGGTTGCCAGGACAGCTCTGCCCAGTTCTCTTCTGGGTGTCGAGCTTGTGAAAGTATGTTCATCTCTTTCATCACAGGACAGACTCTCTGAAGTTGAAGGACGTAGTAACGAGAGCTGCATTTTCTGAGCTCTTTCCAAGTGCTTTTTCAAAATTGAGATATGGGGCACCTGGGTGGCTTTGTTGGTTAAGCGTCTGACTCTTGATCTCAGCTCGGGTCTTGATCCCAGGGTGGTGAGTTCAGGCCCTGCGTTGGCCTCCATGTCTGGGTATGGAACCTACTTAAAACAAATAAATTAATAAAAATTGAGGTATCATTCACATGCCATAAAATTCACCCTTTTAAAGTATACAACCCGGTGGGTTTTAGTGAAATCTCCGTACCTTCTGCTCCATACGGCTAGGAACTTCAAACGGCTCTAGAAAAATACAATTGATTAAAAACAAAAACAAAACAAAGACAAAAAGAAACCCTGACTCCATTAGCAGTCCCTGCCCCTTCCCCCAGCAACCATCAGCCTGCTTTCTGTCCCCGTGGACTTGCCTGTTCTGGACGTTTCATATCCGTGGCCTTGCGTGTCTGGCTTCTCTCACCGAACGTCGTGTCTTCGCGGTTCCCCCATGCTATGGCAGGTGTCAGTGCTTTGTTCCTTTCTGTGGCTGGATACTTGTCCATTGTTGCTTTGGCTAGATCGGAATTTGTTCATTCCTTCATCCGTCCGTGGACATTTGGGTTGTTTCTACCCTTTGTGAGTAACGCGGCTATGAACGTGCATGTGCAATTTTTTTGAAGAAGGATTTTTGTTTTGTTTGAAAGATTTTATTTATTTGGCACAGAGATCACAAGTAGGCAGAGAGGCTGGCAGAGAGAGAGGGGGTAGCAAGCTCCCTGCTGAGCAGAGAGCCTGATGTGGGGCTCGATCCCAGGACTCTGAGATCATGACCTGAGCCGAAGGCAGAGGCTCAACCCACTGAACCACCCAGGCATCCCTAGAAGGAGGTTTTCAGGGGCACCTGGGTGGCTCGGTTGGTCAAGCATCTGCCTCTTGGTTTCCCTACAGGTTGTGATCTCAGGGTTGTGAGGTCAAGTCCTGTCTCAGGCTCCATGCTCAGCACAGTGCCTGCTTGGGATTCTCCCTCCCTCTGCCCCTCACCGAGTGTGCTGGCTCTCTCTAAATAAACAAATAAAATACTAAAAAAGAAAAAAAGAAGGTTTTCAATCTAAGTGCTTTTTTTTTTTTAAGATTTTATTTTCATTTATTTGACAGAGATCACAAGTAGGCAGAGAGGCTGGCAGAGAGAGAGAGGGAAGCAGGCTCCCTGCAGAGCAGAGAGTCCGACGCGCAGCCCATCCCAGGACCCTGAGATCATGACCCGAGCCGAAGGCAGAGGCTTCTCTAACTGAGCCACCCAGGTGCCCCCAGTCCAAATGCTTTTTGACAAACACCTCCTGTAATCCTCACAGAAACCCTGAACGTTGATGCTGGTATGCTCTAACTTGGGCCGATCAGGAAATAGGCTCAGAGAGGGGAGTCAAGGTCATGCTGCTGGAAGCAGAGGGATTCTCCGGCTCCTGGTCACCAGGCAGGCTCCCGTGATGCCTGCTGAGGTGTTTCCATCCGGTTTTAGCAGAGCCTTGCTGAGCACTGCCTCACTGTAAATGCTGCAGCGGCACTCCGTCATGTGGCCAGCAGTGGTGCCCTTGCTCTGGGGACGCACCTGGAGTTAGAGGAGGTCCCTCCTGCCACAGATTCATCCCCAGACCTGGGACCAGACATTTCTCATGTCCTCTGGATGCTGCTGTCAGCCTATATCACCTTGCTTTCCTGGGGGTCCCGGGGCTGCCCTTCTTGGATTTGGCACATAGACCCAGGTTCACCTGCTGGCGAACTTCGCTTTTTCACCTTCCTACGCAGCATGGTGGCTAACGGTGCCAGTCAGACAAGCCCAGGTTCAAGTCTGCTCTGGCTGCGTGGCTTCGAGCGAGTTTCTTAACCTCTCTGAGCCTCTGCTCGTTGGCAGCAGTGGTCATAATAATTCTACCTGTGAATCCAGTGGTGTGCTGGAGGAGAGGGCAAGAGAAGGGAGACGAGGCGCTCACTTGGTGCCCAGCACCTCGCACGCATGCATCTCTCACACAGTGACCCGTCTCTGGTTGGTCCTTACTGCTAAGGCAGGCTGGCAGCCAGCCCAGGGACAGGGCAGGGAGCTTTGTGTGTCTCCCTGGCCTGGAGCCGTGGGAGGCTCCTATGACTCAGTTCTGCTCAAGGAGGGGGACGTCAAGGCCAGGCCTCTGAGGTCGGGACCCCAAAGAACCTTCCATTCTCCCCAGTCTGCCCTCTGTCCGGCTCCCCACCTGGTGCTCGGGAAGCAGTGCATTCTCTGCTGGTTGCTTGGGTACGGCCCTTGGGCCCCTTCCCCTGATTTGCAGCACAGACCGACAGACTGGCTGCCCCCTGGCCCACGGGCCAGGCCGTGACCGTTGGAGTGCCCAGCGTGGGTGCCCCGGGCATGAGGCAGGAAGGCAGCCATCCCAAGGCAGGAGTGGAGCCTCAGGGTCCTGCCAGGGAAATAGTCTCCTCTCCCTGCTGCTGAGACTCAGCCTGTCCCAGCCCTGCACCTCTCCTCCCTTCTCACAGTGCAGCTTTTGCTGCTGCTGCTGCTGCTGCTGCTGCTGCTGCTGCTGAGAGGCCACTGCACCAGACAGAAGTTAACCCCCGGTGTGCTGGTGCTGGCGGCGGTGTGGCCAGAAACGAATGGCAGGGTCTCAAGGTCCAGAGGTGCTGAGGAAGGAGAAAGCCCACCTGACACCGGCCCCTTCGCTCCAGCCTGGATCCCCCCTGGGGTGCTTCTCTCTTCTCCTTCCTCCCTGTCTGCCCAAACTTGAATCCACAACCTTTCCTGACCCCAGGAGTTGTTTCTTCCTTTGGCTGTCTGGGCAGTGACCACTGACCACAGAATGTGGGTTCTATCTCACCACGTACTTGACCTTGTCATTTCACGTAGACCGTGGTTTCCCCCACTTCCCATCCTTCCCCACACCCAGGCTGGCTCCTCTCTTGCACTTGACCTTGCCTTGTCTGTCCAGGACCCTGCCACCAGTAGCAGGTGCCAGCATGGGAGCCACTCTGGGGGCAGGAGCATGGGCAACTGGGAGGGGCCTGACCCTGACTAGAGGGGATGATCTTGGGCAAGTCCCTAGGGTATCCCAGGACTTTGGGTGCCAGAGTGAGGGCCAAACAGAATGGGAGTAAAGCTGCCAGAGCAGCATCTGGCCCGTGGAGATGCAGGCCATGGATGCACGCAGACACACGTGCCTCTGGGTATGCTGGGGCTCCAAGCCCACCCCTCCCCAGGGAGACCCACTCCTGCAGCCTCTCCAGTCAGAGAAGACCTCTGTCCCTTCCCAGCTTGGCCAGTCCCCACCCATCCTTTTCTATCCTCAAATGGGACTTGAAGTCCTGCCTTTCCTCCCCCATCTCTGTCTACTCCTTCAGAGGAGAGCTGACGTTGCAGACAAACAGTGGACACCCTCCCCGAGTTCAGTAGTGTCCCTAGTTGTCCTCTTCCGGTTACCCTATGCTTTGTACCTTCCCCCTGAACCCCAAATACTCCCTCCTGGATTTTTGTGTGCATTTGCTCAAAGTTTGCCCTCTCTGGCCACACTCCCTTAGTTTTGGGGCTGACTTGTTCTCATTTCTTTTCTTTTTTTTTTTTTTAGATTCATTTATTTATGGGAGGGGGGGCACGTGATGGTAGAGGGAGAGGGATAAGGAAAATCCCAAGCAGATTCCCCACTGAGTGCAGACCCCAGTCCAGTGGGACTTGATGTGGGGCTCGACGTAGGCTCTACCCAAAGCTCGATCCCACAACCCGAGATCATGACATGAGCTGAAATCAAGAGTCAGACACTTAACTGACTGTGCCACCCAGGTGCCTCCTGACTTGCTCTCACTTTAATGTTGACTAGATGCCCTGAGACTCTGTCCCCACTTCCCCTTGAATTCCCTGGTGGAAAGGGCCTGGGCCAGGTGTCAGGTCCCACATTTCCCTGGGGGAAAATCCCCTAACAGAAGGAGGTGAAGGTTTCCCATGGAGTGTGAGGGAAGGAGCTGGGTGCTGACCAGGTCCAGGACAGGGGACAATGATGGAGCATAAGCAGGGGTAAGGGCAGGGGGGCCGCCCCAGTGGGCTGAAGTGTCAGGCCTGGAGACACTGGGAAAAGGACCAGAGATGGGGACGGGGTGCATACCAGAAGTGGATGTCCACTGCCCTTTTCAAGGGCTTGCTTCTGAGCAAAGTGAAACAGATTAAGCAGGAAGAAGGAAGCAGGCATCAGGAGGCCAGGGCCTTAGGGCATGTAGACAAGCCAGATGCCCCCCAGATCTGTAGAACCTTGAGGGTGTGGGGAGGTAGGTGGTCAGCCCCTCCACCCCAGTACCTACCTTGGGTTCCCCAAATGTGTTCACACCAGCCTTAAACACAAAGCATCGTGTGTGCCAAGCGCCCCCTAGTGGTTGGGGGACCCTAGCCTCTCCGCCCAGAGATCTCTCCCTGTCTGGGCAAGTAAAGGGGACCTGGGCACTGGGAATATTGGCCTTTGTTCCAGACCCCAGGAGGGCCATCTGACTCTTATTCTGCCTTCCTGGGAGTGTTCAAGATCCTCTCCCTGGCAGGAGCATTTTGTTTCTGTGGGACCTCATTCCAGCTCCAACAGCTGGAACCCCTGTCACCTCCTCAGCCAGCAGGCTGGGGTCCCCATATACACTAGAGCATGCTGGGGCTCAAAAGGCCATTTGGTACATCCCCCAGGTCCTGGCCTACTTGTGTGGAGGAAGAAGCCTTAAATTACAGCCATTCAGGCCCCATCTCTGGTTCTTTGTATGTCCTTAGGGAAATCCCTTAACTTTCTTGGCACCTCCCGCGTGTTCCCCGTCTATGGCAGCTGGGTTCTCATAAGAACCCTAGTGACATTTGTCCTCGTCTTCTCCTCCCTGTGCATGTGGTGTAACTCCCGTGATTAGCTTATGTGAGATGGCACACTTGACCCTAAAGTAGACAGATTAATCAATGAGCCCTTTAAAAGCAGGGAGTTGGAGCACCTGGGTGGCTCAGTTGGGTCAGGATCCCAGGGTCCTGGGATTGAGCCCCATATCAGGCTCCCTGCTTAGCGGGAAGCCTGCTTCTCCCTCTCCCCCTCCCACTCATCCTGCTTGTGTTCCCTCTGTCGCTGTGTCTCTCTGTCAAATATATAACCAAATCTTTAAAAAAAAATAATTAAAAAAAAGGGAGTTTTCTCTGGCTGCCCATAGAAGAGGAAGTTAGAAACTCAAAGTGAGAAAGGGGTCGGCATGAGGGACAGTCTCTGTTGCTCAGATGAGAGGGCCAGAGGGCAAGGGCCTGAGAATGGCTTCTAGGAGCTGAGCCTTGTCCCTGGCCAATAGCCAGTAAGACAATAGGGACCTCAATCCTAGAGCTGAGAGGAACTGAATTCTGCCCACAACCTGTGAGCTTGGAAGAGGATCAGAGCCCCAGGTGAGATCATAGCCCCAGCCCACACCTGGATTTCAGCTGGTGACACCCTAAGCTGAGAACCCAGTCATGCCTTACCTGGCCTTCTGACCTCTGGAACTGAGTGAGGATAAATGGGTGCTTTTTTTTTTTTTTTTTAAGATTTTTATTTTTTAAATTTTTTATTATTTTTTTTTAAGATTTTATTTATTTGACAGAGAAATCACAAGTATGCGAAGAGGCAGGCAGAGAAAGAGAGGGGGAAGCAGGCTCCCTGCTGAGCAGAGAGCCCCAGGAGGGGCTTGATCCCAGGACCCTGGCATCATGACCTGAGCTGAAGGCAGATGCTTAACCAACTGAACCACCCAAGCGCCGCTTTCTCTGCTCGGTGGCGAGCCTGCTTCTCCTCTGCCTCTGCTGCTCCCCCTGCTTGTGCACATTCTCTCTCTTTCTGACAAATGAATAGATAAAACTTAAAAAAAAAATGTGTACAATTGGGTGGTTTTTAGTATATTCACAGAGTTGTGCAATCATTGCCTCAACCAATTTTAGGATATTTTAATCAGCCCAAGATCTCTCCCCTACCCATTAGCCAGCAGTTCCCATTCCTTCCTGCTCCCAACCCCTGGCAACCATTCGTTCACCTGTTTCTGGATTTGACTATTTTAGATATTTAACTTAATGGAATTGTTAATTGCCTACTTGTGATCTCTCTCTCTCTCTCGGTCAAATAAATAAATAAAATGTTTTAAAAAATTTTAAAAAGGGTAGGCAGAGAGAATTTTTTTTTTTAAGATTTTATTTATTTATTTGACAGAGATCACAAGTAGGCAGAGAGGCAGGCAGAGAGAGAGGAGGAAGCAGGCTCCCTGCCGAGCAGAGAGCCCGATGCAGGATCCTGGGATCATGACCTGAGCCGAAGGCAGAGGCTTAACCCACCGAACCACCCAGACGCCCCTGGCAGAGAGAATCTTAAGCAGGCTCACCCCCAGTGCAGAGCCCGACACAGGGCTTGATCCCCCCACCCTGAGATCATGACTTGATATGAAAATAAGAGTCAGAGGCTGAAATGACTGAGCCACCCAGGGGCCCCAGTACTTTGTTCCTTTTTAGTGGGTAAGTAATACCTATTGGATGCATACCACATTTTTTTTTTTTTTATTCATTTATTCCTAAAGCCTGTCGATGACTCTCTTTCACTCTTCCTACCTGGAATTTGGGGATAGGGTTGGGGAAAGGGCAGCAGTGGGGAAGAAGGGAGCTGGGTGGGCTCCTATTTGACAGTATAGAGGAAGGAGGGCCCTTGTTCTGAGGTCATACTGTGGTCCCAGCTCTTTTCTCCCGGGTGGGTCAAGCCAGCCCCCTCCCCGCGTCTACTTTCCAGAGCAGTGTCTGCCTGGGGTCTGCAGCCAAAATCCAGCCGCAGAGGGCCAGCACTGTGTCAGCTACGTAGATGACAGTCTGCATTTCTAAAACAGATTGACTAACACTGGGCAGTTAGCTGCTCTCAGTCTTTACAGAGGACCTCCCCTCCCACGCCATATACTTCAGAGGGCAAATGGTCTGCGGGCTGAGTGTCAAACCCCCTGGCCCTATGTGCAGGCATCTACCATAAAGCCCAGCAAAGAACTTTACAATACACCTGTTCTTTTCACCTGTGGCAGGTTTTAGCAGGAAGGGAGAAGAGCTTGGCCCCTCCTACGTCCCTCCCCTGCACACCACCACCAAACCCTGTCATTCTTCTCCGGGCCAGCTCAGATGCCTCTGACCTGCTCTGCTCATGGCAGCCTGGCATCAGCGGTAATAATTACCGCTTACTAATGCTCCGACATGCCAGGTGAATCACAGACTTCTTGCAACAGCCTGTAAGCCGGGTGCGGTAGGGCCTCTGTGTTCCTGGTGAGGAAGCTGGGTCAGGCTAAGAAACTTGCCTGTGGTTACCCTAATACCTGAAGCTGGGGTTCAGGCAGAACCTGGATTCTGAACCATACCATACAGCTTCTGGTCCTTTTTGGAACTCTGTTGTCCAGAGAGCAGGGAGTATGTGTGTGTAGACAGAGACAAAGTCTAAGGACTTTGGCTGTTGGGGTGTCCCAGATGCCAAGCAAAAAATAAGGTCACATACAGTGAAGACAGAAAACAGAGCTCCTTGGAGGTCACCAGTGATGCAAGAGTAGTTTTCTTTCTTTCTTTCTTTCTTTCTTTCTTTCTTTCTTTCTTTCTTTCTTTTGCAAGGGTAGTTTTCATGGAGTTGGGGGATGGGCAGGAGAGAAGGAGAGATTGAACAAAACACCCACTTAGGGAGTTCTGCTGTAAAGAACAGCAGGGAGAGAGGTAGCTGGAAGGGGTGGAGGGTTGTGGGTGTTTTGTTTTGTTTTGTTTTTTAAATGGGAATAACACAGCTTGTTCTTGGTGATGGAAAGGATCCGAGAGAGGGTGCGCAGTGAGGATGCGGGAGAAACATCTCTGAATGAGACTCACGGAGGGGTTGTCCCTGCACGGACAGAGCGCGGACGTTCACCCAGACACGGGCCGGATGGCGGATGACAGGTACAGAGTGGAAGGAAGAAGCAGCAAGAGGCGCTTGTGGGATTTTTCCTCAAGGTTGGTCCCATTTTCTCAGAGAAACGGGACCTGAAGTCATGCACCTGAGTGAGAAGGTGGGGAGATGATGAAGGTCTTGAGGAGAGAGGAGAAGATGGGAGGAAAAACAGACCAGGGCAATAGGAGTTTCCACTGTGGGATGTGAAAATAAGATCAGTCAGCTAGGTTGTAGGATTTCCTCTTCTCTGGCTGTTCGTCTAGTGGGGAGGGTCAGGCAGGGTAAGGCAGGCCGGGGTTAGATATGCAAGGGAAGGTTTATATTGATGGGTGTGAATTCTAAGCTGGGTAATGAGGGAAGTGAGACAATAAAGGGTCAAGCCTTTCGCAGTATCAATGGGGTTAAGGGAACTACGGGTCAAATCCGGCTCCCTGGCCATTTTTTCTTTTATTGTGGTAAAATGTACATAGCGTGAAGTTTGCTGTTGTCACCATTTTGAAGTGTACAATTCCAGGGGCGCCTGGCTGGCTCAGTTGGTGGAACATGTGACTTTTGATCTTGGGGTCATGAGTTCAAGCCCCACATTGGGTGTCAAGCCTACTTAAAATAAATGAAAATGAAATACGTTTAAAAGTGTACAACTCAGTGGTATTAATTACATTCGCAGTGTTGTGCAACCATCACTGTTTCCAAAATTTTCCATCACCCCAAACAGAAACACAATATTCATTAAGCAATAACTTCCGTCTCCCCCCAACCCCACCCTGCCACACGCACCACCTCAGTAACCTCTGCTCTACTTTCTGTCTCGGCTGAATTTGCCTATCTTAGGTATTTCATGCCAGTGGAATCATACAATATGTGATCTTTTGTATTCCGGCTTCTTTTACTTACCATGTTTTCAAGGTTCATCTGTATTGTAGTATATACTAACACTCCATTCCTTTTTAAGGTTAAATAATATTCCATTGTATGGATAGACCACATTCTGTTCACCCACTCATCACTTGAGGGACAGTGGGTGCTTTGCATTTTTTAGCTGCTGTGAGTGCTGCTGCTGTGAACACTGGCATACAATTACCTGTTGGAGTCCCTGTTTTCATTCTTTTGGGTATATACTTAAGAGTGGAACTGCTGGGGCTTATGACAGCCTCTGTCAGGTTTTGTATGGCCCCTGAGCTAAGAATGGTATGGTCCCCTCAAGGTGTTGACATCCTAATCGGTAGAATCTGTAAGTTACCTTATGTGGCAAAAGGGGCTTTGAAGATATAACTAAGGCAAGGATCTTGAGATGGGAAAATCATTCTGGATTATCTGGGTGGGCCAAAGGTCATCATAAAAGAGGCAGAGTTGGAGGAGGAGATATGGTAATAGAAGCAGAGGTTGGAGTGAGCCACTAGAGTGGGGTCACAGTCAAGAAACATGGGGAGGGGCGCCTGGGTGGCTCAGTCATTGGGCATCTGTGTTTGGCTCTGGTCATGATCCCGGGTCCTGGGATCAAGCCCTGCATTGGGCTCTCTTCTCGCGGCCTCTTCCACTCCCCCTGTTTGTGTTCCTTCTCTCCCTGTGTTTTGTTTTGTTTTGTAATAAATACATAAAAATAAATACATAAAATAAATAAATTTTATTTATTAAAAATAAATTATACAAATAAATACATAAAATCTTAAAAAAAAAAAAAAAGGCAGTCTCTAGAAGCTGGAAAAGGTAAGGAAAGGAGTCTCCCCTAGAGCTTTCAGAAGGAATGTAGCGCTGCTGACAACAGGATTTTATTTTTAAAATTTATTTATTTTTAAAGATTTTATTCACTTATTTGTCAGGGAGAGAGAGAGAGAGCATAAGCAGGGGGAGTGGCAGGCAGAGAGAGGAGTCTGACCACAGAGCGAGGAGCCCCAAGTGGGGCTCAATCCCAGGACCCCGGGATCATGACCAGAGCTCAAGGCAGCCACTTAACCTAAGCCACCCAGGCACCACAGGATTTTATTTTTTTAAATAAATGTTAAACTATATTTAAAAAAAATGTTTTATTATTTGTCAGAGAGAGAGCGAGAGAGAGCGAGCAAGCACAAGCAGGGGGAGCGGCAGGCAGAGGGAGAAGCAGGCTCCCTTGGAGCAGACCCTGGGATCATGACCTGAGCAGAAGGCAGACACTTAGCCCACTGAGCCACCCAGGCGTCCCCCACAGCAGGGTTTTAGTTAAATATAACCCTTTGGACTTCTGACCTCCAGAGAATACATTTGTATTGGTTTAAGCCAGGAACTTGGTGTTAATTTGTTACAGTAGCAATGGGAAAGTATTACATGCCCTTTACAGAAAAAGTTTGCTGACCCTAATTTAGAGCAGGAAGGTGACCGAGAGAATCAGGGGTGGGGGCTCTAAGGGGTTTTGCAGGGGGCACAGTGGACCGAGTTTGGGAGTCCTGGGAATGGGGACAGCCTGGAGTTTGAGGAAGTCTTGTGTCACTTGGGCAAAGAGGGCTGAGTCTTGGGAGGGAGTTGGAGTGGGGTGGTGGGTGGAGGCTGCTATGGTATTTCGGGCCTTGGGGGAGGGGCAGCTGAGACGGGTGCGGGGCCAGGGGGGAAGGGGGCATCGTTTAGAAACCTTTCGCATAAATGGGGAGACCAGTCTGAGTGACAGGGCCCTCAGGGGGAACAAGTTCCCTAAGAGAAGAAAGAGTAACTTCTCCCGGTTCTCATTCCTTCATTCCTCCATTCAGGCATTATAGGCCCGACTCAGTGTATACAGTTATGTGGCCCTGTATCCTATTTGGCCCCCAGAAGTCATCATTTCCTGAGCACATTTCCTGCCGCATACTGAGACTTCCCAGGGACTGGGATCTGTACTTAGAGAAATTGCCCAACATGTTGCTTTAAGGATCGGAGAGCATGCATGCAAAAATCTGCAAGGTTGTCGCAATATCTAGTAACAATGATAGTTCCTAAAGTAACAGTAACTCTTGCCATTAGTAGGAATATTTTAATTAGGAGGCGCGATTTGGGCGGAACCTTGAAGGCGGATGGGATTGGGAAAGGCGGTGGGCAGGAGGGAGGACATTCCAAGGCAGGCGTGGTCTTCCTGAGCCAGGGGCCAATCCTCCAGGAGCCAGGGGAGGGGACGTGGGAGGGAGGACGGAAGCTGGCCGCCACAGCGTTCCTCCCTCTTCGCCCCGGGCGGTCACCCATAGTAGAGAGCGCACCCTGGCGGAGGAGCAGTCCCTCACTGGCTTAGGCATGAATGAGAAGCTTCGGCCCTCCGCCTCCTGCTGTCCAGCCTCCCCACGAAGGGGGAAAGTGGGAGGCTGGGTAATAGGGGGTACTAGGCAGCAGCCATCAGACCTCCGGGTCGTGCTCGCAGCCTGCCCCCGGGGCCAACGCCGTCCTGGCCAGCCTCCACCCTTCACTCCCCCAACGAGGCCCCCGTTTCCTAAGGCAGCCCCAGGATCTGAGGCGCCCGGCGCGCCCCCCTTTGCTTCCTCCTCCCCGGCTCCGGGATTCCCAGGCTCCGGAGTCTGGGCTGGGCGGCCAACTGGGCAGGCAGGGAGGGAGGGGGCTGGCTGGCTTCCGAAGTCGGCCCCAAGTTACATGTGGGAAGAGGTGGCTGTGACGCAAGTTTCCAGGGGGCCCTGGGCTCGGAGGGAGCGCGCCAGAGCGGCTCCTCTCCGTGCAGCTGCAACCGTGAAAAAGAAAAAGCCCCGAGCAGCACCCCAGGCTGCCTAAGCTGTCTTCGTCGGGCCCAGCTGCGCGCCCTCTGTCCCCGAGAGCCGCCGAGCACGGAGACCCTGCATCGGGCATTCTCTGCCGGACCCCGGACGCACGGACTAGGCTCCCTCGCGGTGGCTGGCCTTTTTTTTTTTTTTTTTTTGCAACGCTTGCCAACCTGTCAGCTGATGGACCTCATCACCCATAGTGGCGCATGTAGCTCGGCCGCAGCTCGCTCCATTCACGCCGCGCCCCCCCCCAGCGGGCCCAGAGCCCCCGGCTCCTGGTGCCAGGGGGGTAGGCCCGCAGACCCTGGCCGCAACCAGCCCCCGGGGGCCGGCGCCCCTCTCGCCCGGGCCTTGCGGCGCCCGGGGGGCGCTGCAAATAGTCCTTTGTTTACATGCAATTCCTTACTCCGCGGAAGGAGGCCGGGGGAGTGCTGAGTTTTCACCAGCTGTTTCCCGCCTTGAAACAGACATCTGATCAGCTGCAAACACACACACACATACACACGCCCGGGGAGGCAGGCCGGAGAGACCTCCCTCCCGCCCCTCCCGCCCGCCTCCCTCCCCTCGCCGCCGCCGCCGCCAGCATCTGGGACCGGCCGTTTCTGCACCTCCGTCCGGCGCTGCCCTTTGATTCGGATTTCCATCTTGCATTCTCCGGCGGACCGCGGGACCCGGCTCGTGCAGAGGAGGGGGGCCGATCGCTATGGAGTATTTCATGGTGCCCACTCAGAAGGTGCCCTCTTTGCAACATTTCAGGAAAACAGAGAAAGAAGTGATAGGAGGGCTCTGTAGGTGTGTACTCCTCCTCTCCCCCACCCCCTTCCCATGATTGCAGCCCCCGGCCAGCCCGCCTGGGCTGGCGCGCGTGTGCGCACGCATGGCCCGCGCTGCCGACCCCGCTCGCCTTTCTTAGCCGCCCTGGGCGGCTACAGCCCCGCGCGCCGGGCTTGCGCTGCCGGGGGACCCTCCTCCCCGGGAACATGGGGGCCCCAAGCGGCCCCGGTCACTTTTGTCCACTGCAGGCGGGCGAGTCGCGACGTTTGTAAATTGCAAACAGACCCACGTGGTTCTGCAGCAGTCCCGGCCATGCTTGGTGCTGGTGGCTTTCCCCCCCGCGTTTCCTCCTCCCCCTCCTGCCGCGGCTTCCTTCCTCTCCCTCCTTCTTCGCTGTCTCCGGGTCCTCCCCTCCAAGGGGACTTGGGGGGCCCGGGCCACGCGTGGGGCCGCGGCGCGGGCGGCTACAATGCAGCCACGCCGCGTCTCTGGGCGCGGGGGGGGGGATCGGGGAGCCGGGTGATGTGTTTGCAGCTAGCCGAGCTCTGGCGGGGTTGGGGGGGGCGTGCTCGAGTGGGGGCGCGAGGATGGGTGGGACCCGAGAGGCCGGCACTACGAGCCGGGGGGCGCCGCGGACTCCGGCACGTTGGCGGTCGCTCGCTAGCTTGCAGCCCGCGCCCGGGCGCTGTTTACTAGCGAGGCCTGGACGTGACTCTGCAGCCCTCTTGGAGTAGGCGGACCTCGGCGCGCAGCCTCTCGGGAGGTGTAGTTCCCGGCTCCCCGCCGGCGTGGCATTGTGGGAATTGTAGGCGCCTCCCGACCACGCTTTCCTCGCACAAAGCTCGGCTCCTGAGGGCTGGTCGGGCCAGGCAGGCCCGGTGGGAGTGCTTTCCGGCGAGGGGGCACCGGACGCCGCCCCTGGCCTCACGAGGCCGCTGCCTGCCGTACGCAGGTCTGGGCTGCAAACTTTCCTATCCCACGCCCCTCCCCCCAGCCATAAACCGAAAGCGTTCAGTCTCGCAGCCGGGTGGGTGCGTGGGTGGGTGATCCTAGGTCCGAGGCCCTCCCCGGGAGCCACTTCCCAGGTCTGGCCCGGGTTGCTCCAGATCCACCCTTCACCAAGGGTGATGGGTGTGTGCACCACTCGCATCCCGTTGCCCTGGACACTTGCGAAAACGCACATGCCGCAACTTCAATGGCCAGAAGGGCTTGGGCATCTGCACTGGACGTGGCCCACGGGACATGGCAGTGCTGCATCTGGGACTCTCCTGTATGCCCAAGTTTGGAACCCACATCACCTTTACAACCATGCTGCTTCTGGAGCGAAATGGCTCCCTAGGGCTGGGGCCACGTGCTCCGCCGCCCCGGGGCAGGCTGGGCGGGGATTGAGGGAGGAGGAGCCCCGGGCGGTGTGGCCCAGACTGGTGGACACTGACACCAAGGGCTGCAGAAATCGCGTTTGGGGAAGGTTGCTGCGCATGGATATACACACACCCCAGCTCGCTCCAGGGCTCCTCCTACCTTAACAGTTTTCAAGTTCAGGATGGTGGTCAGCCAGGGTGGTAGCCACTCTGGGGACCGGCCCTTCCAGAAGGTCTGCCCTGAGGACCTACCTGTAATAGGTAAATTAAAAAACTGTGGAGCTCTTAGTATGTTTTAGGGACTCGTTCTGCTAGATTTTTCTCACTGAATTTTCATACTGTTCTCAGTTAAACGGCCTTAAGATTCTCATAGGGGATGAGGACACAGGCCTGAGAAGGGCAGGTGGAAGGGCTGGGGCTTGAATCCTGATCCCAGAGCCCTGCTCCTACCCCTAGTGGCTGGTTGCTCAGAGAACGGCTGGGTGGGGTTATTTGGGCCTGATCCTGGGTAGGCTTGGGGACCTCTGGCCGCCAGCCCTAGGACTTTATTGAATCCTCTCTTGGCCTCTGAGGACTCTGGCTTCACTGTCCCTGTCCCAAGCTCTGCTTTACAGGAGTCCAACAGTCTTTGGGGTCAGATGCCCCAGGCTCGGGCATGGGGACATGCTCAGCCTGCCTATCTGTGAGAGTTGTAAGCCCGTGCAGTGGGTGTGGAGTTGGGCCCTCTGGGTTTGTTCATTTTCAGAAGCAGCTGTGGGGTGAGGTGGCATCAAGTGTGTAGACTGGGCGGGACATTTGGGCTATGTAGACTGGCTCCTGAGACTGGCGGGCTTTGGCTTCGTTCCATCCCTCAGGGACTAGAAGGGCTTTTTCCCTCTCTCATCCCTCTCCCAGGCCCACTGGAGGGGACTGTACTGCACAGCAGGCACCGGTGTGGGTCCCGCACCCCGCATCACCCTCCTAGCCCCCCTCATGCCCAAGCTGGGTAGTTTTGGACTTGTGTGTTTGCACTGCTCTCCCCTTCTGTAAAATGGAGCACCTGTGAAGGTTGGCTGTGTGTCTGGAAAGCGCCTGGTGTCTGTTACACTAGCCCTCAAAATTTGTAAAGGCAGGAGGATTGTGGTCTTAAAGTGTTTACCGGCTGCGCTTGGTGGAGGGAAAAAGACCAGTTCCTGGGAGGAAGAGACAGGGCCTTTGGAGTGTGTGCTGAGTCCCTAATCCAGAATGTATATGGCACCTATTCTGTGCGGGCAGCTGGAACTGACGCTGTCCTCACAGCTCAGAGTCTGGTGCTGAAGAGTCTTGTCAGCCACATAAGAGAGATCTTGGGATCTCCTGGAGTCCTGGGTACAAACTCTGGAAAAACAAGGCATCCTGTTTTCCTCAATCTCTTTTTTTCTTCCATCTCTCTCTCCCTCCCTCCTTCTATCTTTTTTATAACCTAAGGATCATTTTTCTTTCCTTTCTTATTTATTTATTTTAAAAAGTATTCTCTGTGCCCAATGTAAGGCTTGAACTCATGACTTCCGAGATCAAAAGTCTCATGCTCTACTGACTCTACCAGCCAGGTGCCCCGCCCCCCCCACAATGTCTTGTAAATTTCACCATGACCCTATGAAGTGAG
>NW_022631777.1:0-28807 GCF_010015895.1 Lontra canadensis
CCTCTCTGCCTGCTTGCGATCTCTCTCTCTGTGTCAAATAAATAAATAAAATCTTAAAAAAAAAAAAAAAAAGAGGTTGGGGCGCCTGGGTGGCTCAGTGGGTTGGGCCGCTGCCTTCGGCTCAGGTCATGATCTCGGGGTCCTGGGATCGAGCCCCGCATCGGGCTCTCTGCTCAGCAGGGAGCCTGCTTCCTCCTCTCTGCCTGCCTCTCTGCCTGCTTGTGATCTCTCTCTGTCAAATAGATAAATAAAATCTTTAAAAAAAAAAAAAAAAGAGGCTACTTTTATCTGTTAATAATGCTTATGGCGTGCCTGCAGGGTGCCAGGCAGTGCGCGACAGTGGAGACAAGAGCGAACCACCCCAGCTGCCCTCGCCCTTGTGGGTCTTAAAATCAGTCCAGTCGGACCTGAAATCAGTAACCGGGGAAATCCAACGACCTCCGTGCCGTGAGGGACACTGGACCATAAGAAACCTTTACAGGGCTGCCTCGGTGGCTCAGTGGTTAAGCCTCTGCCTTTGGATCATGATCTCAGGGTCCTGGGATAGAGCCCCAAATCGGGCTCTCTGCTCAGCAGGGAGCCTGCTTTCCCCTCTCTTTCTGCCTGCTTCTTTGCCTACTTGTGATCTCTCTGTGTCAAATGAATAAATAAATAAAATCTTAAAAAAAAAAAGGGAAGAAAGAAACCTTTACAGTTGGAGGGCCTTCCTCATTGTTTTTCTTCACACACTTGTTTTCAAGGACCAGCAGGTTGCTCCCAGGTGAGAACTCTGTGTTGGGATTCCCACCTTGGGATGATGACTAGTATCTCCTTTCTAAGGTTGTTGTGAAGATGAAATGAGATACATTCTTTTTAAAAAATATTTTATTTATTTATTTGAGAGAGACAGAGAGCACAAGCAGGAGGAGCAGAGGGTAAGGCACAGAGAGAGGGAAAAGCAGACTCCCCACTGAGCAGGGTACCCTAGGGGTGTGTGTGTGCTGCTGAGCAGGAAACCCTACCTGAGGGGGAGGAGGGGGCTTGATCCCAGATCTGGAGATCCAGACCTGAGCTGAAGTCAGATGCTTAAGGGACTGAGCTACCCAGGTACCCCAAATGAAGTACATTCTTAACACATACTAGCCATCACTACCTGGTGTCCACAATTCCAGGACCCAGATGGACTCCCTTAGCTGCAGATAAACCCCTAAATTTGGCTTTTGCAAATCTAGCAAGAGTGAGGAACTATATAATCTTGCTGGAGTTGACCCAACCAGAAACCCACAATTCTCAGCCAGACGAGTTCTTTATACCAGAATTTGTTTTTTGTTTTGTTTTGTTTTTTGTTTTTTTGTTTTGTTTTGTTTTGTTTTGTTTTTAAAGTAGGCTCCATGCCCTTGATGGGGCTTGGACTCACCACCTGGAGATCAAGAGTCACATACATACTCCACCAGCTGAGCCAGCCAGGCACCCCTGGAGGCTGTACTTGTATTATATTCACAATAACTCTGAGGGTGAGTCCTATTATTATTCCTATTTTACAGAGAAGGAAGCTGAGGCACAGAGAAGTAACTTGGCCAAGATCTTAGAAGCTAGTGAGAGGTGTAAGCGAGATTGCAGTCTCAGTTGATCTGATTCCAAAGCTTGTGTTATAACCCACTGGGGTGGGGGTTCAGGACATCTGAGAGCACCAGGCTCCAAAGGGTTTTTTTTGTTTTGTTTTGTTTTTTGCGTTGTGCATTTCTGGGAGGCAGCATAGCAGGGAGGCCAGGCTTGGCTTCCTCCTTCTTAGCGAAAGGTGGGTAAGGAGGGATGTCTTCCTTCCTACCATTACCCTGGGTTTCCTCCCTCTAAGAGTCGTTACTCTGAGCTCCCACACTTTGGTACCTGCTCCCCTCCCTTGTGTTATGGAAGGTCTCCCCTACAAGACTGTGAGTTCCCAAGTTCCCCAAAGAGTAGGACACAAGACATTTTGTCATACCCCCTCCAGGGTCCTGCCCAGTCCTGCCCAGGACCTGTCACCTAGTAAATATTTCATAAATATCACTGCATAAATATATCTGTTATGAATGTTTGTCCCCCCACAGTCATATGTTGAAGCCCTAACCACCCCTTCCCAATGTTATACTATTTGTATATGGACCCTTTGGTAGCTAATTGGGCTTAAATGAGGTCATGACAGTGGGGTCTCCATGATGGCATCAGTGCCCTTATAAGAAGAGAAAGAGCTCAGAGCTTCCCTGCCTCCAGCCATGTGAGAACATCGCAAGAAGGCAGCCATCTGCAAGCAAGGAAAGAGTCCTCACCAGGAACGGAATCAGCCAGAGCTTTGAACTTGGACTTCAGCCTCCAGAACTGTAAGAGTTAATGTGTGTTGTTTAAGCTACCCAGTCTGTGGTATTTTGTTAATAGAAGCCCAAGCTAAGATAATTGCTGACAAATATATTTGGCGGGCTCAATCTGGTTCTCCTAAACCTTCAACAATAGACATATATATATTTATTTATTTATATAGATTTTACATCTTTATGTTTTAAGATTTTATTTATTTATTTGACAAAGAGAGAGCACAAGCAGGGGGAGCTACAGAGGGAGAGAAAGAAGCAGACTCCCCGCTGAGCAGGGAGCCTGATGTGGGGCTTGATCCCAGGACCCTGCGATCTTGACATGAGCTGAAGGCAGATGCTTAACTGACAGAGCCACCCAGGTGCCCCAGCAATAAACACTTATTACACATCCCCTAGGTTCCTATTCATTCAACAGATATTTATTAAGCTTTTATTGTGTGTTTATTCATCAACATTTACTGAGGGCCTACTGTGTGCACTGGGCTAGGCACTGCCATCCGTGTCTTCAAGGAAATCTCTCGGTCTGGTAGGGACCCCTCCCCTGTTATCACCCAGAGGGGGCACAAGTCCCTCATTCACACACATGCACACTGCAAGGAGGGCGTCCTGCACAATATAGATGCTTAGTAAATGACTCCTCAATTAATGCACAAGGCTGGGTCCAGAAAAACTCAGTGGTATAAGCACAGTTACTGTCTTTCCAGAGCCTTAATCTATCCAAGGCGCTCAGAGTAAATAATACAAGACAGCATGAACTGAGCCCCATGACCTACAACGCAGATGTAGGAGAGACAACGGGAACCGGGTTGGAGGAATGGCAGCAATCCCCAAACTCCAGCCCTTGACCTTAGCCAAGCCATGGGATCTCTACATGCCTTAGTGTCCCTATCTGTGAAATGGCGATCATCATGTTTATTATGAGTTTGTGTGAACCTCAGTGCAGAGAGCACAGGAGGGCTTCAAAGAATGCAACAAATAGTAGCTATTGTTATTAAGGAAACCTGCAACCCACTGTGAGTGGGAGCCCAGGAACAAGGATGGAGTGACAGAGGGAGTGAGATCAGGGTGACTTATTAACCTTGAGCTGGGGCCTGGTGAGCTCTCTCCGTTGGCTCTGGCTTGCTGTGCCTGTAGGGCTGGGGCTGACTCTGGGTGGGGTGTTTATTCTGGGAAGCAGCCCTGGCTGCTCCCTCACTCCCTGCTCCGGCGGGGAAGGAGGGCATCGAGTCAGAACTGAGTCCTGCGCTGGGCCTGGCAAGTGAGAGCCAGCCTACCTGTCCACGTGGCCGGCGCTGAGAATATCCAAGGGCCAGCTGAGTCATTCAGGTTCAGGACATGCTCTCTGCACAGGACTCACCCGACCCCCCAGGAATCCAGTGCTAGAGAACCTGAAATGCTCAGCTTTTGTAACTCTGGAGTCTGAGCCCTGGATGTCAGCATGGAGGTGAGGCTCCCCGGGTGGGGCGGGTTGGGGGGTGAGGTGACATTGGAGGTGGGGATGTCCCTGTTGGTTTCTCAGGTCCTAGAAGAGCCCCTGAGCCCCTTCATCAGGTGGCTTCATGCACATTCACCTGTACAGTCACACAAGCCTGGTACTTAAGCAGGGCCTAGGCTTGGCTGAATGTTGTCATCACCTTCTTGAAATTCTTTTTTTTTTTCTTAATAGATTTTATTTATTTATTTGACAGAGAGAGAGAGCACAAGCAGGCAGAGAGGCAGGCAGAGAGAGAGAGGGGGGAGGGGGAAGCAGGCTCCCTGCGGAGCAGAGAGCCCGATGCGATGCGGGCTTGATCCTAGGACCCTGAGACCGTGACATGAGCCGAAGGCAGAGGCTTTAACCCACTGAGCCACCCAGGAGCCCCACCTTCTTGAAATTCTTAATCATTTTGGAACACAGGGCCTACATTTTCTTTTTGCACTGGGTCAGGCAAATTGTGTAGCCTGTCCTGCCTTCATGCTTTGCTTTCCCCCAGTGGTAGCTTTCCCTCAAATGGGACATTCTGATACATCCTCAGCCACTCCCAGCCAGCTAGGAGGGCCTTAGGTAAGTCTGTTTCCTAAAAGGCAGTGGGGGTGGGGGCACAGCTCCTGACCCCCTCCCCCAACCCATTGGTACCAACCTTTCTGAAAAAGCTCAAGGCCAGCAGTGTGATAATGGGTATGTCCGTCACTCAACTTTCCTGAGCTTCTGGGCCTGATAAATGTTGTACTTAACTTCAGTGGGACCGTTGAGAGGATTGAAAGAGGTAGTTGGTATAAAAGGCACAGTGCCTGGCACAGAATAAGCGGTCAATAAAATAGAACTATTATTTTGTTTTAAAAAGGAGTATTATTGGGGTGCCTGGCTGGCTAAGCCGTTAAGCGTCTGCCTTGGGCTCAGGTCATGATCCCGGGGTCATGGGATCGAGACCGAGACCCGCATCGGGCTCCCTGCTGGGGCGGGGGAGTCTGCTTTTCCCTCTCCCACTCCCCTTGCCTGTGTTCCCGCTCTCCCCGTCTCTCTCTGTCAAATAAATAAATTAAATTAAATTAAAATGAGTGTTATTACCCCCGCTAAATTGGAGGAAGGGAGAAACGGAAGGGTCTGCGGCATCCCAATGGACCTGTCACAGGAAGGAGGAGCCGCCCCTCTCCTGGCCCCGCCCCCTTGCCTTCCGAGGGAGGAGACCCCCCGCCCAGAGCAGAAACGAGGGGGCGGAGGAGCGGGAGCGACACATTTTTGAGTTGTGACCAAGTGGAAACTCCCTCCCGGAGGCGGAAGCCGGGGGCGCCCCACTGGGGCCGGAGCCTCCTCCGGGGAGGGATCCGCGGCCCGGGGGCGGGGCGTCGTGGGGATCCAGGCCCCGCCCCTCACCCGCCTTATGAATATGAATAATCGACCCCGGTGAGCGGAAGCGCGAGGCGGCCCCAGCCCAGTGGCCCCGCCCCCCCGCCGCTGCCCCTCGCCCTGGGGGCGTACCCTGCCCGATGACGCCCCGCCCCCCGTCCCGCGCGGGGCCTCCTTCCGGCTGGCGCGCCCGGGACGTGACCTCGCGGGCGCGCGCCCGAGCCACCTTGGGGGAGGTGCCCGCGCCCCCCGCACAGGTAGGGCCACCCTTTGTCCCCGGCGCCGCCCCCTGGAGCCCGCGTCCCGTCGCCAGCCACGGCCGGCGGTCCCCCACACCCCGCGCGCTCCTTCTCCAGCCCCGGGTCGGGCTGGCTGCCCCCAGGGCAGGGTCGGCCCCGGGGCCAGGCTCCCTAGATGGGACGCCTTCACTCACTCCAGCGCTCGCACACGGGGGTGAGGGGCTGGAGGGCGTACAGTGCCGCAGAAGCCCTGCCCTCAGGGTGCTTACGTTCCAGGGCGAGAAAGGACCACGGGGTGAACCAGTAGACCGCCCGGGGTGTCAGAGGGTGTGAAGGCTAGGACAAAAGCCGGGGAAGAGAAGAGCGTCTACTAGGCGGCTAGGGAGGGTCCCTCAGGAGAAGCCTGGGAACAAGCCTGTGCCTGGAGTTTGACGGGGCCCTGAAGCGGGGAGGGTGGGGAGTGGCTGGAATGGAGGGAGGGGAGAATGAAAAGGATGGAGTAATGATAGTAATGGGTCAGGTGTTGATCAGGTAGCGGGCAAAGTACTAGGTGCTTGATGCATATAATTTCCATCCAGCCTCCGGACAACGCAGACTGGACAGTACCATTGGCTGAGAGGTTATATAGCTTGCCCAAGGTCATGCAGCATTGGACCCCAAGAACATTGATGTCATTGCCTGAAACACACCCAGGAGACCCAGGGTGGGGTGACCTTGCCCCAGACAGGTCCTCTACCCTGGGCCTCAGTTTCCTCCCACAGTACTAAAGGGAATGTGTGTATGGGGGGCGGGGGGTGACTGACCTCCTGGAATGAAGGATGGGCAGGCAGGGCCTATTTGCCAGTAATCAGCCCCAAAGGCAGCCTGCTGGAGTGCATACCCAGCAGTAGGAGCCCTGAACCCCAGCCTGAATTCAGGGCACAAAACAAGGGTGCAGCAGGAGCCTTTGAGTATGTCTGTTCTCCCGGGAGCCTCTCATTGTCTGGGAAGCACTTGTCACCCCTCCAGGCTCTGGAGCAGGTACAAGTGGCTTCAGGGAGGGAGGGCGGAAGGCCCAGAGCCTGCTGCTTCTGGGAGTGGGGGGAGGGGGGAGCCCAGAATGGCTGAGTGCTCCCAAGCAGTAACAAAGGCGGTGCCAGGCAGGCAGGCTGTGCGCACCCGCCAGCAACTGCAGGACTAGCAGAATCACTCAACAGCCCCGTGAGCCCGGAGCAATTAAAACGTACACATAAAATCCTCCCAAGTCTGCCCTGGCAAGGGGGTCTCTGACTGCTGCTGCCCAGACGGGTCGGAAGGGGCCTCAGGGTTGCCAATCTGGGTTCTGCTGGCTGTGCTGACTCCTTCTGTGCTGTGGGAATGGGGGAAATGTATTTGTGCTCCTCTGAAGATCTGCCTGTGCCTCTAATCCTAAGAAGGTCTGTGGGTTTTCAGTGGGGGCAGGGATGGTGAATCTTACGCAATCCGTCCCTTCTGCCTGACACAACTCCCCGTCTTGCCCTTTGGGCAGTGGCAGGAAATGTGGCTCTGAGGTTAGGAGTGGAACCCAGCTTTCTGTGTTCAAGCCTCAGGTCAGCAGTCAGTCAGAGATCCTGGTGGCACTGGACCACAGGGGGCACTAACTGTGGGGTGCATTTCGTAGAAGAGAAAGAGGCTCAGAGAGGTTAAGTGGTTTGCTTGAGAGTGCACAGCTGTAAAGTAGCAGGAGATGGGATCCAAGTGCAAACCGTTCCAGCTCACAAACCCTTTGGCTCAGGGAGCTGATTCATTCCAGCAGAGGGGATATACTTTTATTTGGCTTGGAGACGCCCCCCCCCCCCAGAGAGATACTCTGTGGAGATGATGACCAAAGGAGACAGAGACACTTTCTGCTATTTCTGTAAACCTTTTTCCCTATTACACAGTCCTTGGGCCTTGTCCCCAGGCCTTTGGGTCTAGGCCAAATCAGTCAGTTCTTCCTCAGGGCGGGACTGGTATAGGTGGGTCCAGAGGCATTTTAGGACCCCTGGAAGGGTCATCCAGCCAAGGGCTTCCTCCTTATGAAGACTGGGGGCTTTGGTCTTGGAGCTGGGCCCACAGGATGAAAGAGTACCCCTGGGTACCTGGGGCCCATCTGCACGGCCTGGCCTTGAACTAAGGGGGCGGCTGGAGGTATGGCCACTGGCCAGGTGGGCTGTGAGTATGGGGGTGCCCGGGTAGAGGGAGACAGGTCGTGAGACTTAAGTGAATAGCATGCCAGAAGGAGAGGAGACTCGGTCTTATGAATATGAATATGAGCCCTGTGGGCCAGGGCTGGTGAACAGTCACTCTCTGTACATTGTTTCATACTGAGTTGGTCCCTCCCTCCCTGGAGACTCATTGCCTCTCTGGCAATATTCTGAGTCTTAGAGCCCCAGCAGGCTCTCACACTGGGCTTGCTGGCCCAGCAAGTCTGGGGCAGAGCCCAGGGGTCTGCGTGTTTAACAGGTGGTCCTCTAACTCAACCTGGAAAACCACTGTGCTGGACCTCCCAGCCAGGCCGCCAGGAGAAACCCCTTCCGGAGCTTTCTAGCAGAGCGGAGCCTGGTGTGTGTAATTGTTTTCCATGACTGGATTTAAACGCATTCCAGTCTCCTTTGGAGCCCTGTCATCAGCTGAGCTTCTCCCCTGTTTAAAATAAATGATGGAGTCTCCATCGATAGCCCTGTCTCCAGCCCTCCGCTGCCAAGTTTCCCAGAAGAGCAGTCCGCCCTACATCCCCCACTTACTTCTGAGCTCCTTGTTCTGTCCTGAGCTGCCCCTCAACCAGTTCTTGGCACGGAGACCTCTCAGCTGCTTCTCCCACAGTCGGCGGTTCTGCTCACCTCCTCAGCCCTCTACGGTCTATACCGCCTTCCTGTCTGCTTGTGGGCCCTGAAAACAGGTGTTCCTTAAATTTCTCTCCTTAGGCCACCTATTCCCTCTGATGAAGAGGCAGAAGTGAGGGGGACGCCCATCTCTGTTTGGGAGAATCCCTGGTATTTTTGCTCAGCCTCTGGGCTGTGCCAGGCTGATTTTTCTTTTTTTTTTTTAAGATTTTATTCATTTATTTGAAACAGAGAGAGAGAGATCACAAGTAGGCAGAGAGGCAGGCATAGAGAGAGAGAGGAGAAAGCAGGCTCCCCGCTGAGCAGAGAGCCCGATGCGGGCCTCCATCCCAGGACCCTGAGATCATGACTTGAGCCGAAGGCAGAGGCTTAACCCACTGAGCCACCCAGGCGCCCAAGGCTGATTTTTCTAGGGCTCAACTTGATGTCCCCCTAGGCCAACCCATTGGAGCTCTTCCCGTAGACTCTTTGATTTGAAGGGAATCCCTTCACACCTGTCACCCTGAGGTGGTCCTGCTGGTGTGGGTTCTGTGTGGCTCTGTCCCGAGGCCACACACCCTCATGGAGGAACAGAGCGCCGGCCATTAAGGGAGTCATGTCAGGAGCCAGGCTTCCCCACCAGGAACCTCTGACTTCTTTATGCTCTCCTTGATAAAAGGATGGGTATCCTCCCGTCTTTCTGATCACTGACCCGAGTTGCCAGTTGATGTTGGTTGTGGCGCCCCGGGCATGTAGCCTCAGGGTCTCCCTACCTCTCTCCTGCATGTTTAACTTTTTCTTTTTTTTTTTTTTTTTTAAAGGAGGTTTCATGCCCCGTGTGGGCTTTGAACTCAAGACCCTGAGATCAAGAGTTGCATGCTCTACTGACTGAGCCAGCTGGGCGCCCCTCTCCTGCATGTTTAAGGTCAGCTTTTGCAGCATCTCATGCCTGTCCTGCATTAAGGGTCGCTGGACTCCTCATTAGCTTGCACCCTTTGCCGAGAGCCCGACACTACCCAGGAACCTCCACTGAATGGGAAAGTCCCCCTCTGGCCAGGTCATCTGTCACCTGCTCAGGGATGGCCTGGTATTCTCGTTAGGGGCCATGCAGCATTGGGTCAATGCCCCTGACCAGAGTTGGGTTCTTGGTTCAGATCCCTGCTTTTGGCCTCACCAGCCTTATGACCCGACAGACTTACTTGAGCCTGAAGCTGGCAATCATCCTGTCTCGTAAGGCTCTTGTGAATATGGGTGTTACATGACCTCATCTGTAAGAGTCCTTGGCACACAATTGTGCCTGGTCTATATTTATCACATTTAATCCTCAAAACCAGGTGTATGGTCAGGTATATGGTCTCCGTTAGGCCCATTTTGTAATGGGGAAAGGAAGGCCCAGAGAAGCCAAGTGATTCACCCAAGGGTACACAGCTATAAAAGAGCAGAAGTAGGATTCTGGTGTGAACCATTTCATTTCAGAACTGGAGCTTCTAACCCCTGAGCCCCCACGTCGGTTCTCTTTCTCCATCTTCTGTCCATTCATTCATTCATTCATTCACTCACCACATATTTGTGGCATGACTAGTACTCATGGATTTGGCAGTGAACGATCAGATGAAGCTCTGCCTTCACAGAGCTTACATTTCAGTGGAGGCACAGATAGAAAGGGATGTATAGGAACTCCTGTGGAAACTTCCCGTGTGGCCTCTTTTCTTCCCTGTCTGCCCTGAGGTCGTAAACCAGGACCCTCCTCCCACCTCCCCGCTTTTCCTTGTACCTGAAGCCCTCAAGTGGTAGACATTTGGCTGAATTAGACTGGATGTAGGTTTAACCCTGGTGACATGGATCATAGCAGGACCTGATGGAGGGTTTGAAGGGACTGGGGACCTGGGGTTGGGGGTTACCTTGAGCCACAGGGCAGGCTTGGTTCCGGAACTGCAAGTCAAACCCTGGGTGAGATAGCACTTTTCAGCCACAAGGATGGCTGTAACAAAAAAAAAAAAAAAAAAAAAGAAAAAGAAAAAGAAAAAAAGAGGGGCAGTAATAAGTATTGGGGAGTCTAGGGAGGAATAGGACCTCACACTGTGCTGGTGGCAATGTCAAATGGCAGAGCTGCTTTGAAACGGTCTGGCAGCGTCTCAATCTAGAGACACCATCTGACCCAGCACTTCCACTCCTAAGTATCTGCCCGAGAGACGTGAAAACACAGGTCCACGCGAAAACCCGCACATGGATGCTCACGGAAGATCACAGCAGCCAAAAGGGGGAGACAACCCAGATGTCCATCGGCTGATGATGAGGTAAATAAAAATGTGGTCCATCCGTACAGTGGAGTGTTCCCGGCCACAAAAAGGAACGAAGCACTGATGCCTGTTACCACACGGACAAACCTTGGAAACGTGCTGAGTGCAAGAAGCCTGAACAAAAGGCCATGTGCTGTATGATGCCACTGATTCGAAGCATCCCGCATTGGCAGATCCTTAGAGGCAGAAGGCACCCGAGTAGCAGGACTGGGGATAGGGGGATGGGGGGACTCGGGAGGAACAGTAAATGCTAATGGGGACTGGGTGTCTTGGGGTGTTGAAAATGTTCTGAATCGATTGGACACAATATGGTGAAGATTCTGGAAACTGTTGGATTGTGTGCTTTAAGATGGTAGCCTGCTACGTGGTCGGGGTTCTCTGGGCACTACCCTGGTTCTAGGGAAATGATGTAGAGATTTCAGGCTCAGCTTATGAGTCATCCCTGAGAGAGGCCCCCACCCCGGTAACCGCCCCCACACCGCCCCCTGTCACTGGTTGTCGGTCTCAGCCCTTCTGTCTTTCCTTTATGGCTCTTCCTACTCTTGGGACTGTTTGCTCTCGCCAGGTTGAGCTCCCTGACACCAGGCGCTGGTAGGCATCTTGTTCGTTGTCCCAGAGCAGGTGCTCAGGTACCTGCTGAGTGGAGGGACCCGACTACGCTGCTCACAGCCGGGGCAGGTCCCGGCTGGGGTCTGCACTCTCTGCAGGAGAGAGAGTCCGCAGAGCAGATCAGGGTGTCTCCCGGCCCCAGTGGCTTTCTTTGTCTCTCTGTTGCAGTTCCAGGAGAATGTCTCTGGAAAGGAAGCCCAACGCCCTGGTCTGGCTGGGAAGAGGCAAAAAAGGGGAGGGGAGCGGGAGTGGGGGCCGGGCGGGCCTGGGGAGGAAGTCTGCAGCCTCAGGCTGCCGAGGGTGTGGCGTCTGTGTTTGCACCTTTGGAATGCAGCTGATTCACTCCGGGGGGAGCCCTGTGCAGCCGCTGCTGCCGCCTTGGATCTGACATCTGGAGGCTGAATTCCAGGAGGAGAGAGCCAGACTCCTGCAAGCAGATGCCAACTTTGAAGGTCAAACTAAGCGGTGGAGCTGCTTTAGGAGGAGGCCCAGAGCGTCCAACACTGCCCCACCCCAGGATTCTGGGAGAGGTGAGACCCAGCCCCGAAAGGACCAGATCCTCTCTGGGAACAGACTGGGCAGGGAAGCGAGAGATCTGCAGTTAGACTTGGGTTCAGAGACCAGTTAGTGAACAGTTCCTATAACTGCGTGGGCCAGGGGCCTAGCTGGTCCGACACTCTGCTATGGCACCGGGACCCTGGCCTCCCTCTCCTGGCCCAGTGTCCTCTGTGTTGCTCTACTTTCCCATCAGTGCTTCCGGAAGCCTGAGAACTCCCAGCTTGCCTCTCCTCAGGGCTCCAGCAAGCCCCTTGGCTTCTCAGGTCCCAGCTCATCTCATGCTGAGGGACAGGCCTAGCTCAGGAGCTTGCTCCGGTACAGGGCCAACACCCCTAGAACCACATGGAGGAAGTGGGAGTGAGGGAGTCCCCCAAAGGAGCCAGTGCCAGCTGGTGGGCGGAAACGGACCACACCCCCAATCTGCTAAGCCTCCTATGCAGGACCTGCTTCTGGGACACTGTGCTCAGCTTTTTTAATTTTTTTTTAATATTTTATTTATTTATTTCTCAGAGTGAACACAGGCAGAGAGAACGGCAGGCAGAGGGAGAAGCAGGCTTCCCGCTGAGCAAGGAGCCCAATGCGGGACTCGATCCCAGGACGCTGGGATCGTGACCTGAGCCCAAGGCAGCCGCTTAACCAACTGAGCCACCCAGGCGTCTCTTTGCTCAGCTTTATAGCCTTTACCTACTGGGTGTCCTGCTGGCTAATTTCCTTAAGCTCTCAGAAGCTCATTTTCTTCATCTTTGAAATCTCTCAGGATTCTCTTAAGGATTGAATGAGATAGTGCGTGCAAATCCCTTGGGACCTTCCTGGCCCAGAGGAGACACAATGCTTACTAGTTCCCTTTCTCTTCCCTTTACGTAGGTTCTGGGTTATTCTGTCTAGATGTGTGTAGTCTGAAAGGGCTGTGCATGTGTGTATGTGTATCGTGTGTGTGTGTCTGTGTATGTGTGTGTGTGTGTGTGTGTGTGTTTACTCACAGCAGGCATGGCCCTTTCCCTTCTCCAAGGCATTTGTACTATCTGGCTTCTCCCTGGACAGGGCTGGGGACTACACAGGACAGAGGGGAGAGGCAGGAGGGACAGGAGATGGGTGGGAGGAGAAGCCTGTGTGGTGCCTCACCTGTGGGTCTGCAGGCTCAGGCCAGCCTCTGGAGTCCCTCCGTGGGCCCTTAGCTCCTCCTGGGGCTGGAGGAAGGCCCGAGTTCCGAGGAGTAGCTGCCTCTGTCCCTCAAGTGCCACATTAGCTGTGTGTCTTGCTGATCTTCTATATTCTCTCGCCTGTGGAACCTGGAAGTCTGGACCTTCTGGGAGGGCACAGAGCAGGCCTACTGCAAACTTTTTGTTCCTGTTTGTGAACTGAAGCAAAGCACCTCCCATAACCTGCTTGGGGCACACAGAGAGCTAGGGTGGCCATGCCCCCCTCCCCCCGGGCTCTGTACCCTCTACACCTCGCAGAAGCCTTTCCTGCCAGCCTTGTGCCCCTCAGTTATTCTCCCCACAGCCTTGCGTTCAGTAGCTCTGTGCAGAGCTGACATGGCAGTCAGGGGCTCCCGCCATTGGTCACTTTCTCGCGTGTCCTGTGCCATTAGCCCGACTCGGTCACTTGTCCCAGGTTGCCAGGACAGCTCTGCCCAGTTCTCTTCTGGGTGTCGAGCTTGTGAAAGTATGTTCATCTCTTTCATCACAGGACAGACTCTCTGAAGTTGAAGGACGTAGTAACGAGAGCTGCATTTTCTGAGCTCTTTCCAAGTGCTTTTTCAAAATTGAGATATGGGGCACCTGGGTGGCTTTGTTGGTTAAGCGTCTGACTCTTGATCTCAGCTCGGGTCTTGATCCCAGGGTGGTGAGTTCAGGCCCTGCGTTGGCCTCCATGTCTGGGTATGGAACCTACTTAAAACAAATAAATTAATAAAAATTGAGGTATCATTCACATGCCATAAAATTCACCCTTTTAAAGTATACAACCCGGTGGGTTTTAGTGAAATCTCCGTACCTTCTGCTCCATACGGCTAGGAACTTCAAACGGCTCTAGAAAAATACAATTGATTAAAAACAAAAACAAAACAAAGACAAAAAGAAACCCTGACTCCATTAGCAGTCCCTGCCCCTTCCCCCAGCAACCATCAGCCTGCTTTCTGTCCCCGTGGACTTGCCTGTTCTGGACGTTTCATATCCGTGGCCTTGCGTGTCTGGCTTCTCTCACCGAACGTCGTGTCTTCGCGGTTCCCCCATGCTATGGCAGGTGTCAGTGCTTTGTTCCTTTCTGTGGCTGGATACTTGTCCATTGTTGCTTTGGCTAGATCGGAATTTGTTCATTCCTTCATCCGTCCGTGGACATTTGGGTTGTTTCTACCCTTTGTGAGTAACGCGGCTATGAACGTGCATGTGCAATTTTTTTGAAGAAGGATTTTTGTTTTGTTTGAAAGATTTTATTTATTTGGCACAGAGATCACAAGTAGGCAGAGAGGCTGGCAGAGAGAGAGGGGGTAGCAAGCTCCCTGCTGAGCAGAGAGCCTGATGTGGGGCTCGATCCCAGGACTCTGAGATCATGACCTGAGCCGAAGGCAGAGGCTCAACCCACTGAACCACCCAGGCATCCCTAGAAGGAGGTTTTCAGGGGCACCTGGGTGGCTCGGTTGGTCAAGCATCTGCCTCTTGGTTTCCCTACAGGTTGTGATCTCAGGGTTGTGAGGTCAAGTCCTGTCTCAGGCTCCATGCTCAGCACAGTGCCTGCTTGGGATTCTCCCTCCCTCTGCCCCTCACCGAGTGTGCTGGCTCTCTCTAAATAAACAAATAAAATACTAAAAAAGAAAAAAAGAAGGTTTTCAATCTAAGTGCTTTTTTTTTTTTAAGATTTTATTTTCATTTATTTGACAGAGATCACAAGTAGGCAGAGAGGCTGGCAGAGAGAGAGAGGGAAGCAGGCTCCCTGCAGAGCAGAGAGTCCGACGCGCAGCCCATCCCAGGACCCTGAGATCATGACCCGAGCCGAAGGCAGAGGCTTCTCTAACTGAGCCACCCAGGTGCCCCCAGTCCAAATGCTTTTTGACAAACACCTCCTGTAATCCTCACAGAAACCCTGAACGTTGATGCTGGTATGCTCTAACTTGGGCCGATCAGGAAATAGGCTCAGAGAGGGGAGTCAAGGTCATGCTGCTGGAAGCAGAGGGATTCTCCGGCTCCTGGTCACCAGGCAGGCTCCCGTGATGCCTGCTGAGGTGTTTCCATCCGGTTTTAGCAGAGCCTTGCTGAGCACTGCCTCACTGTAAATGCTGCAGCGGCACTCCGTCATGTGGCCAGCAGTGGTGCCCTTGCTCTGGGGACGCACCTGGAGTTAGAGGAGGTCCCTCCTGCCACAGATTCATCCCCAGACCTGGGACCAGACATTTCTCATGTCCTCTGGATGCTGCTGTCAGCCTATATCACCTTGCTTTCCTGGGGGTCCCGGGGCTGCCCTTCTTGGATTTGGCACATAGACCCAGGTTCACCTGCTGGCGAACTTCGCTTTTTCACCTTCCTACGCAGCATGGTGGCTAACGGTGCCAGTCAGACAAGCCCAGGTTCAAGTCTGCTCTGGCTGCGTGGCTTCGAGCGAGTTTCTTAACCTCTCTGAGCCTCTGCTCGTTGGCAGCAGTGGTCATAATAATTCTACCTGTGAATCCAGTGGTGTGCTGGAGGAGAGGGCAAGAGAAGGGAGACGAGGCGCTCACTTGGTGCCCAGCACCTCGCACGCATGCATCTCTCACACAGTGACCCGTCTCTGGTTGGTCCTTACTGCTAAGGCAGGCTGGCAGCCAGCCCAGGGACAGGGCAGGGAGCTTTGTGTGTCTCCCTGGCCTGGAGCCGTGGGAGGCTCCTATGACTCAGTTCTGCTCAAGGAGGGGGACGTCAAGGCCAGGCCTCTGAGGTCGGGACCCCAAAGAACCTTCCATTCTCCCCAGTCTGCCCTCTGTCCGGCTCCCCACCTGGTGCTCGGGAAGCAGTGCATTCTCTGCTGGTTGCTTGGGTACGGCCCTTGGGCCCCTTCCCCTGATTTGCAGCACAGACCGACAGACTGGCTGCCCCCTGGCCCACGGGCCAGGCCGTGACCGTTGGAGTGCCCAGCGTGGGTGCCCCGGGCATGAGGCAGGAAGGCAGCCATCCCAAGGCAGGAGTGGAGCCTCAGGGTCCTGCCAGGGAAATAGTCTCCTCTCCCTGCTGCTGAGACTCAGCCTGTCCCAGCCCTGCACCTCTCCTCCCTTCTCACAGTGCAGCTTTTGCTGCTGCTGCTGCTGCTGCTGCTGCTGCTGCTGCTGAGAGGCCACTGCACCAGACAGAAGTTAACCCCCGGTGTGCTGGTGCTGGCGGCGGTGTGGCCAGAAACGAATGGCAGGGTCTCAAGGTCCAGAGGTGCTGAGGAAGGAGAAAGCCCACCTGACACCGGCCCCTTCGCTCCAGCCTGGATCCCCCCTGGGGTGCTTCTCTCTTCTCCTTCCTCCCTGTCTGCCCAAACTTGAATCCACAACCTTTCCTGACCCCAGGAGTTGTTTCTTCCTTTGGCTGTCTGGGCAGTGACCACTGACCACAGAATGTGGGTTCTATCTCACCACGTACTTGACCTTGTCATTTCACGTAGACCGTGGTTTCCCCCACTTCCCATCCTTCCCCACACCCAGGCTGGCTCCTCTCTTGCACTTGACCTTGCCTTGTCTGTCCAGGACCCTGCCACCAGTAGCAGGTGCCAGCATGGGAGCCACTCTGGGGGCAGGAGCATGGGCAACTGGGAGGGGCCTGACCCTGACTAGAGGGGATGATCTTGGGCAAGTCCCTAGGGTATCCCAGGACTTTGGGTGCCAGAGTGAGGGCCAAACAGAATGGGAGTAAAGCTGCCAGAGCAGCATCTGGCCCGTGGAGATGCAGGCCATGGATGCACGCAGACACACGTGCCTCTGGGTATGCTGGGGCTCCAAGCCCACCCCTCCCCAGGGAGACCCACTCCTGCAGCCTCTCCAGTCAGAGAAGACCTCTGTCCCTTCCCAGCTTGGCCAGTCCCCACCCATCCTTTTCTATCCTCAAATGGGACTTGAAGTCCTGCCTTTCCTCCCCCATCTCTGTCTACTCCTTCAGAGGAGAGCTGACGTTGCAGACAAACAGTGGACACCCTCCCCGAGTTCAGTAGTGTCCCTAGTTGTCCTCTTCCGGTTACCCTATGCTTTGTACCTTCCCCCTGAACCCCAAATACTCCCTCCTGGATTTTTGTGTGCATTTGCTCAAAGTTTGCCCTCTCTGGCCACACTCCCTTAGTTTTGGGGCTGACTTGTTCTCATTTCTTTTCTTTTTTTTTTTTTTAGATTCATTTATTTATGGGAGGGGGGGCACGTGATGGTAGAGGGAGAGGGATAAGGAAAATCCCAAGCAGATTCCCCACTGAGTGCAGACCCCAGTCCAGTGGGACTTGATGTGGGGCTCGACGTAGGCTCTACCCAAAGCTCGATCCCACAACCCGAGATCATGACATGAGCTGAAATCAAGAGTCAGACACTTAACTGACTGTGCCACCCAGGTGCCTCCTGACTTGCTCTCACTTTAATGTTGACTAGATGCCCTGAGACTCTGTCCCCACTTCCCCTTGAATTCCCTGGTGGAAAGGGCCTGGGCCAGGTGTCAGGTCCCACATTTCCCTGGGGGAAAATCCCCTAACAGAAGGAGGTGAAGGTTTCCCATGGAGTGTGAGGGAAGGAGCTGGGTGCTGACCAGGTCCAGGACAGGGGACAATGATGGAGCATAAGCAGGGGTAAGGGCAGGGGGGCCGCCCCAGTGGGCTGAAGTGTCAGGCCTGGAGACACTGGGAAAAGGACCAGAGATGGGGACGGGGTGCATACCAGAAGTGGATGTCCACTGCCCTTTTCAAGGGCTTGCTTCTGAGCAAAGTGAAACAGATTAAGCAGGAAGAAGGAAGCAGGCATCAGGAGGCCAGGGCCTTAGGGCATGTAGACAAGCCAGATGCCCCCCAGATCTGTAGAACCTTGAGGGTGTGGGGAGGTAGGTGGTCAGCCCCTCCACCCCAGTACCTACCTTGGGTTCCCCAAATGTGTTCACACCAGCCTTAAACACAAAGCATCGTGTGTGCCAAGCGCCCCCTAGTGGTTGGGGGACCCTAGCCTCTCCGCCCAGAGATCTCTCCCTGTCTGGGCAAGTAAAGGGGACCTGGGCACTGGGAATATTGGCCTTTGTTCCAGACCCCAGGAGGGCCATCTGACTCTTATTCTGCCTTCCTGGGAGTGTTCAAGATCCTCTCCCTGGCAGGAGCATTTTGTTTCTGTGGGACCTCATTCCAGCTCCAACAGCTGGAACCCCTGTCACCTCCTCAGCCAGCAGGCTGGGGTCCCCATATACACTAGAGCATGCTGGGGCTCAAAAGGCCATTTGGTACATCCCCCAGGTCCTGGCCTACTTGTGTGGAGGAAGAAGCCTTAAATTACAGCCATTCAGGCCCCATCTCTGGTTCTTTGTATGTCCTTAGGGAAATCCCTTAACTTTCTTGGCACCTCCCGCGTGTTCCCCGTCTATGGCAGCTGGGTTCTCATAAGAACCCTAGTGACATTTGTCCTCGTCTTCTCCTCCCTGTGCATGTGGTGTAACTCCCGTGATTAGCTTATGTGAGATGGCACACTTGACCCTAAAGTAGACAGATTAATCAATGAGCCCTTTAAAAGCAGGGAGTTGGAGCACCTGGGTGGCTCAGTTGGGTCAGGATCCCAGGGTCCTGGGATTGAGCCCCATATCAGGCTCCCTGCTTAGCGGGAAGCCTGCTTCTCCCTCTCCCCCTCCCACTCATCCTGCTTGTGTTCCCTCTGTCGCTGTGTCTCTCTGTCAAATATATAACCAAATCTTTAAAAAAAAATAATTAAAAAAAAGGGAGTTTTCTCTGGCTGCCCATAGAAGAGGAAGTTAGAAACTCAAAGTGAGAAAGGGGTCGGCATGAGGGACAGTCTCTGTTGCTCAGATGAGAGGGCCAGAGGGCAAGGGCCTGAGAATGGCTTCTAGGAGCTGAGCCTTGTCCCTGGCCAATAGCCAGTAAGACAATAGGGACCTCAATCCTAGAGCTGAGAGGAACTGAATTCTGCCCACAACCTGTGAGCTTGGAAGAGGATCAGAGCCCCAGGTGAGATCATAGCCCCAGCCCACACCTGGATTTCAGCTGGTGACACCCTAAGCTGAGAACCCAGTCATGCCTTACCTGGCCTTCTGACCTCTGGAACTGAGTGAGGATAAATGGGTGCTTTTTTTTTTTTTTTTTAAGATTTTTATTTTTTAAATTTTTTATTATTTTTTTTTAAGATTTTATTTATTTGACAGAGAAATCACAAGTATGCGAAGAGGCAGGCAGAGAAAGAGAGGGGGAAGCAGGCTCCCTGCTGAGCAGAGAGCCCCAGGAGGGGCTTGATCCCAGGACCCTGGCATCATGACCTGAGCTGAAGGCAGATGCTTAACCAACTGAACCACCCAAGCGCCGCTTTCTCTGCTCGGTGGCGAGCCTGCTTCTCCTCTGCCTCTGCTGCTCCCCCTGCTTGTGCACATTCTCTCTCTTTCTGACAAATGAATAGATAAAACTTAAAAAAAAAATGTGTACAATTGGGTGGTTTTTAGTATATTCACAGAGTTGTGCAATCATTGCCTCAACCAATTTTAGGATATTTTAATCAGCCCAAGATCTCTCCCCTACCCATTAGCCAGCAGTTCCCATTCCTTCCTGCTCCCAACCCCTGGCAACCATTCGTTCACCTGTTTCTGGATTTGACTATTTTAGATATTTAACTTAATGGAATTGTTAATTGCCTACTTGTGATCTCTCTCTCTCTCTCGGTCAAATAAATAAATAAAATGTTTTAAAAAATTTTAAAAAGGGTAGGCAGAGAGAATTTTTTTTTTTAAGATTTTATTTATTTATTTGACAGAGATCACAAGTAGGCAGAGAGGCAGGCAGAGAGAGAGGAGGAAGCAGGCTCCCTGCCGAGCAGAGAGCCCGATGCAGGATCCTGGGATCATGACCTGAGCCGAAGGCAGAGGCTTAACCCACCGAACCACCCAGACGCCCCTGGCAGAGAGAATCTTAAGCAGGCTCACCCCCAGTGCAGAGCCCGACACAGGGCTTGATCCCCCCACCCTGAGATCATGACTTGATATGAAAATAAGAGTCAGAGGCTGAAATGACTGAGCCACCCAGGGGCCCCAGTACTTTGTTCCTTTTTAGTGGGTAAGTAATACCTATTGGATGCATACCACATTTTTTTTTTTTTTATTCATTTATTCCTAAAGCCTGTCGATGACTCTCTTTCACTCTTCCTACCTGGAATTTGGGGATAGGGTTGGGGAAAGGGCAGCAGTGGGGAAGAAGGGAGCTGGGTGGGCTCCTATTTGACAGTATAGAGGAAGGAGGGCCCTTGTTCTGAGGTCATACTGTGGTCCCAGCTCTTTTCTCCCGGGTGGGTCAAGCCAGCCCCCTCCCCGCGTCTACTTTCCAGAGCAGTGTCTGCCTGGGGTCTGCAGCCAAAATCCAGCCGCAGAGGGCCAGCACTGTGTCAGCTACGTAGATGACAGTCTGCATTTCTAAAACAGATTGACTAACACTGGGCAGTTAGCTGCTCTCAGTCTTTACAGAGGACCTCCCCTCCCACGCCATATACTTCAGAGGGCAAATGGTCTGCGGGCTGAGTGTCAAACCCCCTGGCCCTATGTGCAGGCATCTACCATAAAGCCCAGCAAAGAACTTTACAATACACCTGTTCTTTTCACCTGTGGCAGGTTTTAGCAGGAAGGGAGAAGAGCTTGGCCCCTCCTACGTCCCTCCCCTGCACACCACCACCAAACCCTGTCATTCTTCTCCGGGCCAGCTCAGATGCCTCTGACCTGCTCTGCTCATGGCAGCCTGGCATCAGCGGTAATAATTACCGCTTACTAATGCTCCGACATGCCAGGTGAATCACAGACTTCTTGCAACAGCCTGTAAGCCGGGTGCGGTAGGGCCTCTGTGTTCCTGGTGAGGAAGCTGGGTCAGGCTAAGAAACTTGCCTGTGGTTACCCTAATACCTGAAGCTGGGGTTCAGGCAGAACCTGGATTCTGAACCATACCATACAGCTTCTGGTCCTTTTTGGAACTCTGTTGTCCAGAGAGCAGGGAGTATGTGTGTGTAGACAGAGACAAAGTCTAAGGACTTTGGCTGTTGGGGTGTCCCAGATGCCAAGCAAAAAATAAGGTCACATACAGTGAAGACAGAAAACAGAGCTCCTTGGAGGTCACCAGTGATGCAAGAGTAGTTTTCTTTCTTTCTTTCTTTCTTTCTTTCTTTCTTTCTTTCTTTCTTTCTTTTGCAAGGGTAGTTTTCATGGAGTTGGGGGATGGGCAGGAGAGAAGGAGAGATTGAACAAAACACCCACTTAGGGAGTTCTGCTGTAAAGAACAGCAGGGAGAGAGGTAGCTGGAAGGGGTGGAGGGTTGTGGGTGTTTTGTTTTGTTTTGTTTTTTAAATGGGAATAACACAGCTTGTTCTTGGTGATGGAAAGGATCCGAGAGAGGGTGCGCAGTGAGGATGCGGGAGAAACATCTCTGAATGAGACTCACGGAGGGGTTGTCCCTGCACGGACAGAGCGCGGACGTTCACCCAGACACGGGCCGGATGGCGGATGACAGGTACAGAGTGGAAGGAAGAAGCAGCAAGAGGCGCTTGTGGGATTTTTCCTCAAGGTTGGTCCCATTTTCTCAGAGAAACGGGACCTGAAGTCATGCACCTGAGTGAGAAGGTGGGGAGATGATGAAGGTCTTGAGGAGAGAGGAGAAGATGGGAGGAAAAACAGACCAGGGCAATAGGAGTTTCCACTGTGGGATGTGAAAATAAGATCAGTCAGCTAGGTTGTAGGATTTCCTCTTCTCTGGCTGTTCGTCTAGTGGGGAGGGTCAGGCAGGGTAAGGCAGGCCGGGGTTAGATATGCAAGGGAAGGTTTATATTGATGGGTGTGAATTCTAAGCTGGGTAATGAGGGAAGTGAGACAATAAAGGGTCAAGCCTTTCGCAGTATCAATGGGGTTAAGGGAACTACGGGTCAAATCCGGCTCCCTGGCCATTTTTTCTTTTATTGTGGTAAAATGTACATAGCGTGAAGTTTGCTGTTGTCACCATTTTGAAGTGTACAATTCCAGGGGCGCCTGGCTGGCTCAGTTGGTGGAACATGTGACTTTTGATCTTGGGGTCATGAGTTCAAGCCCCACATTGGGTGTCAAGCCTACTTAAAATAAATGAAAATGAAATACGTTTAAAAGTGTACAACTCAGTGGTATTAATTACATTCGCAGTGTTGTGCAACCATCACTGTTTCCAAAATTTTCCATCACCCCAAACAGAAACACAATATTCATTAAGCAATAACTTCCGTCTCCCCCCAACCCCACCCTGCCACACGCACCACCTCAGTAACCTCTGCTCTACTTTCTGTCTCGGCTGAATTTGCCTATCTTAGGTATTTCATGCCAGTGGAATCATACAATATGTGATCTTTTGTATTCCGGCTTCTTTTACTTACCATGTTTTCAAGGTTCATCTGTATTGTAGTATATACTAACACTCCATTCCTTTTTAAGGTTAAATAATATTCCATTGTATGGATAGACCACATTCTGTTCACCCACTCATCACTTGAGGGACAGTGGGTGCTTTGCATTTTTTAGCTGCTGTGAGTGCTGCTGCTGTGAACACTGGCATACAATTACCTGTTGGAGTCCCTGTTTTCATTCTTTTGGGTATATACTTAAGAGTGGAACTGCTGGGGCTTATGACAGCCTCTGTCAGGTTTTGTATGGCCCCTGAGCTAAGAATGGTATGGTCCCCTCAAGGTGTTGACATCCTAATCGGTAGAATCTGTAAGTTACCTTATGTGGCAAAAGGGGCTTTGAAGATATAACTAAGGCAAGGATCTTGAGATGGGAAAATCATTCTGGATTATCTGGGTGGGCCAAAGGTCATCATAAAAGAGGCAGAGTTGGAGGAGGAGATATGGTAATAGAAGCAGAGGTTGGAGTGAGCCACTAGAGTGGGGTCACAGTCAAGAAACATGGGGAGGGGCGCCTGGGTGGCTCAGTCATTGGGCATCTGTGTTTGGCTCTGGTCATGATCCCGGGTCCTGGGATCAAGCCCTGCATTGGGCTCTCTTCTCGCGGCCTCTTCCACTCCCCCTGTTTGTGTTCCTTCTCTCCCTGTGTTTTGTTTTGTTTTGTAATAAATACATAAAAATAAATACATAAAATAAATAAATTTTATTTATTAAAAATAAATTATACAAATAAATACATAAAATCTTAAAAAAAAAAAAAAGGCAGTCTCTAGAAGCTGGAAAAGGTAAGGAAAGGAGTCTCCCCTAGAGCTTTCAGAAGGAATGTAGCGCTGCTGACAACAGGATTTTATTTTTAAAATTTATTTATTTTTAAAGATTTTATTCACTTATTTGTCAGGGAGAGAGAGAGAGAGCATAAGCAGGGGGAGTGGCAGGCAGAGAGAGGAGTCTGACCACAGAGCGAGGAGCCCCAAGTGGGGCTCAATCCCAGGACCCCGGGATCATGACCAGAGCTCAAGGCAGCCACTTAACCTAAGCCACCCAGGCACCACAGGATTTTATTTTTTTAAATAAATGTTAAACTATATTTAAAAAAAATGTTTTATTATTTGTCAGAGAGAGAGCGAGAGAGAGCGAGCAAGCACAAGCAGGGGGAGCGGCAGGCAGAGGGAGAAGCAGGCTCCCTTGGAGCAGACCCTGGGATCATGACCTGAGCAGAAGGCAGACACTTAGCCCACTGAGCCACCCAGGCGTCCCCCACAGCAGGGTTTTAGTTAAATATAACCCTTTGGACTTCTGACCTCCAGAGAATACATTTGTATTGGTTTAAGCCAGGAACTTGGTGTTAATTTGTTACAGTAGCAATGGGAAAGTATTACATGCCCTTTACAGAAAAAGTTTGCTGACCCTAATTTAGAGCAGGAAGGTGACCGAGAGAATCAGGGGTGGGGGCTCTAAGGGGTTTTGCAGGGGGCACAGTGGACCGAGTTTGGGAGTCCTGGGAATGGGGACAGCCTGGAGTTTGAGGAAGTCTTGTGTCACTTGGGCAAAGAGGGCTGAGTCTTGGGAGGGAGTTGGAGTGGGGTGGTGGGTGGAGGCTGCTATGGTATTTCGGGCCTTGGGGGAGGGGCAGCTGAGACGGGTGCGGGGCCAGGGGGGAAGGGGGCATCGTTTAGAAACCTTTCGCATAAATGGGGAGACCAGTCTGAGTGACAGGGCCCTCAGGGGGAACAAGTTCCCTAAGAGAAGAAAGAGTAACTTCTCCCGGTTCTCATTCCTTCATTCCTCCATTCAGGCATTATAGGCCCGACTCAGTGTATACAGTTATGTGGCCCTGTATCCTATTTGGCCCCCAGAAGTCATCATTTCCTGAGCACATTTCCTGCCGCATACTGAGACTTCCCAGGGACTGGGATCTGTACTTAGAGAAATTGCCCAACATGTTGCTTTAAGGATCGGAGAGCATGCATGCAAAAATCTGCAAGGTTGTCGCAATATCTAGTAACAATGATAGTTCCTAAAGTAACAGTAACTCTTGCCATTAGTAGGAATATTTTAATTAGGAGGCGCGATTTGGGCGGAACCTTGAAGGCGGATGGGATTGGGAAAGGCGGTGGGCAGGAGGGAGGACATTCCAAGGCAGGCGTGGTCTTCCTGAGCCAGGGGCCAATCCTCCAGGAGCCAGGGGAGGGGACGTGGGAGGGAGGACGGAAGCTGGCCGCCACAGCGTTCCTCCCTCTTCGCCCCGGGCGGTCACCCATAGTAGAGAGCGCACCCTGGCGGAGGAGCAGTCCCTCACTGGCTTAGGCATGAATGAGAAGCTTCGGCCCTCCGCCTCCTGCTGTCCAGCCTCCCCACGAAGGGGGAAAGTGGGAGGCTGGGTAATAGGGGGTACTAGGCAGCAGCCATCAGACCTCCGGGTCGTGCTCGCAGCCTGCCCCCGGGGCCAACGCCGTCCTGGCCAGCCTCCACCCTTCACTCCCCCAACGAGGCCCCCGTTTCCTAAGGCAGCCCCAGGATCTGAGGCGCCCGGCGCGCCCCCCTTTGCTTCCTCCTCCCCGGCTCCGGGATTCCCAGGCTCCGGAGTCTGGGCTGGGCGGCCAACTGGGCAGGCAGGGAGGGAGGGGGCTGGCTGGCTTCCGAAGTCGGCCCCAAGTTACATGTGGGAAGAGGTGGCTGTGACGCAAGTTTCCAGGGGGCCCTGGGCTCGGAGGGAGCGCGCCAGAGCGGCTCCTCTCCGTGCAGCTGCAACCGTGAAAAAGAAAAAGCCCCGAGCAGCACCCCAGGCTGCCTAAGCTGTCTTCGTCGGGCCCAGCTGCGCGCCCTCTGTCCCCGAGAGCCGCCGAGCACGGAGACCCTGCATCGGGCATTCTCTGCCGGACCCCGGACGCACGGACTAGGCTCCCTCGCGGTGGCTGGCCTTTTTTTTTTTTTTTTTTTGCAACGCTTGCCAACCTGTCAGCTGATGGACCTCATCACCCATAGTGGCGCATGTAGCTCGGCCGCAGCTCGCTCCATTCACGCCGCGCCCCCCCAGCGGGCCCAGAGCCCCCGGCTCCTGGTGCCAGGGGGGTAGGCCCGCAGACCCTGGCCGCAACCAGCCCCCGGGGGCCGGCGCCCCTCTCGCCCGGGCCTTGCGGCGCCCGGGGGGCGCTGCAAATAGTCCTTTGTTTACATGCAATTCCTTACTCCGCGGAAGGAGGCCGGGGGAGTGCTGAGTTTTCACCAGCTGTTTCCCGCCTTGAAACAGACATCTGATCAGCTGCAAACACACACACACATACACACGCCCGGGGAGGCAGGCCGGAGAGACCTCCCTCCCGCCCCTCCCGCCCGCCTCCCTCCCCTCGCCGCCGCCGCCGCCAGCATCTGGGACCGGCCGTTTCTGCACCTCCGTCCGGCGCTGCCCTTTGATTCGGATTTCCATCTTGCATTCTCCGGCGGACCGCGGGACCCGGCTCGTGCAGAGGAGGGGGGCCGATCGCTATGGAGTATTTCATGGTGCCCACTCAGAAGGTGCCCTCTTTGCAACATTTCAGGAAAACAGAGAAAGAAGTGATAGGAGGGCTCTGTAGGTGTGTACTCCTCCTCTCCCCCACCCCCTTCCCATGATTGCAGCCCCCGGCCAGCCCGCCTGGGCTGGCGCGCGTGTGCGCACGCATGGCCCGCGCTGCCGACCCCGCTCGCCTTTCTTAGCCGCCCTGGGCGGCTACAGCCCCGCGCGCCGGGCTTGCGCTGCCGGGGGACCCTCCTCCCCGGGAACATGGGGGCCCCAAGCGGCCCCGGTCACTTTTGTCCACTGCAGGCGGGCGAGTCGCGACGTTTGTAAATTGCAAACAGACCCACGTGGTTCTGCAGCAGTCCCGGCCATGCTTGGTGCTGGTGGCTTTCCCCCCCGCGTTTCCTCCTCCCCCTCCTGCCGCGGCTTCCTTCCTCTCCCTCCTTCTTCGCTGTCTCCGGGTCCTCCCCTCCAAGGGGACTTGGGGGGCCCGGGCCACGCGTGGGGCCGCGGCGCGGGCGGCTACAATGCAGCCACGCCGCGTCTCTGGGCGCGGGGGGGGGATCGGGGAGCCGGGTGATGTGTTTGCAGCTAGCCGAGCTCTGGCGGGGTTGGGGGGGGCGTGCTCGAGTGGGGGCGCGAGGATGGGTGGGACCCGAGAGGCCGGCACTACGAGCCGGGGGGCGCCGCGGACTCCGGCACGTTGGCGGTCGCTCGCTAGCTTGCAGCCCGCGCCCGGGCGCTGTTTACTAGCGAGGCCTGGACGTGACTCTGCAGCCCTCTTGGAGTAGGCGGACCTCGGCGCGCAGCCTCTCGGGAGGTGTAGTTCCCGGCTCCCCGCCGGCGTGGCATTGTGGGAATTGTAGGCGCCTCCCGACCACGCTTTCCTCGCACAAAGCTCGGCTCCTGAGGGCTGGTCGGGCCAGGCAGGCCCGGTGGGAGTGCTTTCCGGCGAGGGGGCACCGGACGCCGCCCCTGGCCTCACGAGGCCGCTGCCTGCCGTACGCAGGTCTGGGCTGCAAACTTTCCTATCCCACGCCCCTCCCCCCAGCCATAAACCGAAAGCGTTCAGTCTCGCAGCCGGGTGGGTGCGTGGGTGGGTGATCCTAGGTCCGAGGCCCTCCCCGGGAGCCACTTCCCAGGTCTGGCCCGGGTTGCTCCAGATCCACCCTTCACCAAGGGTGATGGGTGTGTGCACCACTCGCATCCCGTTGCCCTGGACACTTGCGAAAACGCACATGCCGCAACTTCAATGGCCAGAAGGGCTTGGGCATCTGCACTGGACGTGGCCCACGGGACATGGCAGTGCTGCATCTGGGACTCTCCTGTATGCCCAAGTTTGGAACCCACATCACCTTTACAACCATGCTGCTTCTGGAGCGAAATGGCTCCCTAGGGCTGGGGCCACGTGCTCCGCCGCCCCGGGGCAGGCTGGGCGGGGATTGAGGGAGGAGGAGCCCCGGGCGGTGTGGCCCAGACTGGTGGACACTGACACCAAGGGCTGCAGAAATCGCGTTTGGGGAAGGTTGCTGCGCATGGATATACACACACCCCAGCTCGCTCCAGGGCTCCTCCTACCTTAACAGTTTTCAAGTTCAGGATGGTGGTCAGCCAGGGTGGTAGCCACTCTGGGGACCGGCCCTTCCAGAAGGTCTGCCCTGAGGACCTACCTGTAATAGGTAAATTAAAAAACTGTGGAGCTCTTAGTATGTTTTAGGGACTCGTTCTGCTAGATTTTTCTCACTGAATTTTCATACTGTTCTCAGTTAAACGGCCTTAAGATTCTCATAGGGGATGAGGACACAGGCCTGAGAAGGGCAGGTGGAAGGGCTGGGGCTTGAATCCTGATCCCAGAGCCCTGCTCCTACCCCTAGTGGCTGGTTGCTCAGAGAACGGCTGGGTGGGGTTATTTGGGCCTGATCCTGGGTAGGCTTGGGGACCTCTGGCCGCCAGCCCTAGGACTTTATTGAATCCTCTCTTGGCCTCTGAGGACTCTGGCTTCACTGTCCCTGTCCCAAGCTCTGCTTTACAGGAGTCCAACAGTCTTTGGGGTCAGATGCCCCAGGCTCGGGCATGGGGACATGCTCAGCCTGCCTATCTGTGAGAGTTGTAAGCCCGTGCAGTGGGTGTGGAGTTGGGCCCTCTGGGTTTGTTCATTTTCAGAAGCAGCTGTGGGGTGAGGTGGCATCAAGTGTGTAGACTGGGCGGGACATTTGGGCTATGTAGACTGGCTCCTGAGACTGGCGGGCTTTGGCTTCGTTCCATCCCTCAGGGACTAGAAGGGCTTTTTCCCTCTCTCATCCCTCTCCCAGGCCCACTGGAGGGGACTGTACTGCACAGCAGGCACCGGTGTGGGTCCCGCACCCCGCATCACCCTCCTAGCCCCCCTCATGCCCAAGCTGGGTAGTTTTGGACTTGTGTGTTTGCACTGCTCTCCCCTTCTGTAAAATGGAGCACCTGTGAAGGTTGGCTGTGTGTCTGGAAAGCGCCTGGTGTCTGTTACACTAGCCCTCAAAATTTGTAAAGGCAGGAGGATTGTGGTCTTAAAGTGTTTACCGGCTGCGCTTGGTGGAGGGAAAAAGACCAGTTCCTGGGAGGAAGAGACAGGGCCTTTGGAGTGTGTGCTGAGTCCCTAATCCAGAATGTATATGGCACCTATTCTGTGCGGGCAGCTGGAACTGACGCTGTCCTCACAGCTCAGAGTCTGGTGCTGAAGAGTCTTGTCAGCCACATAAGAGAGATCTTGGGATCTCCTGGAGTCCTGGGTACAAACTCTGGAAAAACAAGGCATCCTGTTTTCCTCAATCTCTTTTTTTCTTCCATCTCTCTCTCCCTCCCTCCTTCTATCTTTTTTATAACCTAAGGATCATTTTTCTTTCCTTTCTTATTTATTTATTTTAAAAAGTATTCTCTGTGCCCAATGTAAGGCTTGAACTCATGACTTCCGAGATCAAAAGTCTCATGCTCTACTGACTCTACCAGCCAGGTGCCCCGCCCCCCCACAATGTCTTGTAAATTTCACCATGACCCTATGAAGTGAG